>NC_056608.1:18099564-18399564 GCF_018340385.1 Cyprinus carpio
TTAAATCTTTGCCACTATCCTTTAAACCACTAAGTTTTACCCATTTGTCAGCAAGAAGTTTTTAATCATTCAAAATATAATAAAATTTGGTATGATCACTTATTCTTTTATATATTTTAGTAATTACAGCTCAGAATAAGTATGTTGTCTCAATTTTTATTTTTTAGTAATTTTTATTTTTTATTGATTGGAATAATTTTTTTTTACTTCTCCCATATTTTAACGTTTTATTTTCACAAAATTTTATTTGAAACATGGACACTTTTATGCATTTTATTTAGTCTATGAGAGCAGAAGATGAATGTTATACTTCGAACATGGGGGGAAAAAACATTGTAAAAGTCAGATACTACGTGAATATAATTTAAGAATTGTATTGTATAATGTAAAAACTGTAAGGCACTGATGCAAATACCATAATGCTCTTGGGTGCACTTTGCAACCATCTTGAGATGTATTGACAATTTAACCAAAGCGGGGGTTTTCCCTCTGCGATCTTGCAATTGAAACACCGTTTCAATTGCGCCGTTTCTGCCAAGCGAGTTTCCCTCGGTGCGCCACAGCCTCAATAAATCACACACATTTGTTCCACAGAAATGCAAATTCCGGTGGAGGTGAGCTTAAATTTCATCAGGCATATATTGTACCTCGGCGTCAGAGAGAAGTAAACCAGAACAAGCCAGATTGCTTTGGTGAATTGCATTTCCACATGACGTCAGAAGACCCTACTGTACGTCTTCAGAACGAATCCCGAGGTGGAGTAGTTGCTTTAGACTCTTGGTGTTAAGGTATTGTATGCACACATAGGCTGTGCTGTTTGCCGTTCTCTCTCCTCACCTCAAAGGCATGCAGAGCCTCTGAAGTTTTTTTTTTTTTTTTTTTTTTTTCGGAGGTCGAGGAGAAAAGAAAAGACTATGTGATGGAGAGTATGATGGAGCAGCAGAGGAGGCCGATGGAGCGCTGTCTCAGTGCGCTGCCCGAATGATGGATGAACTTTGAACAGATTTGCTCAACATTAAAAGGGTCGGGAGGCCCCTGGGCCTGTAAGGCAGTGTGGAAGAGAGAAAGAGAGGGAAAGAGAAAGAGAGATGAGAAATAGTGCCATGTGCCATGGACTCTGTTTATGGGTGCTACTCTTGGATTTTGCAGCCCTATCGCCAACAGCAAGCCACACCAATATTTCAGGTGAGGGGTGACAGAGAGCACTGTGGGAAATGATGTTATGTAGAGATATTAGAGTATTTCACCCTGGGTTGGCTGTCCCATACTGCCCTGTCCCTCAGGTGCTCTATTGTCCCCTAATCCTATTCTGGTAGGGCTGGAGTCTTATACCTGGAAACTTCACTCCTTTACATTGAGATTAATGCCTGAGGGACATGTTACATGCTCTCACTCATTCTATGGTCATTCTATGGTATTAAAAATGTAGACACTCTCTCAGGCTCAACCTTTCCTATAATACAGTAGGTGGCATTACAATAAAACTGTTTTCTGTGGTTGGCTGAATATGAAAACCTGTCATTCACAGAGTAATGCAGGGAAACATTACCATTTGTGAATGATTGCGATTTTTTTTTTTTTTCTTTTTTTTTTGCAATACATTTTTATTTATTTCATCAGGTATCATTTTAAATCTTTTTTTAAAATCTAGATTAATTGTTAATTTATATATAAGTTGTTCATTGTTTATTCATAATATGTTCCAGTTATACAATGATACAAAAAATGTATTTCAACATTGTACATTTACATTGTTACAAAAAAAAGAAATCTAGTATTCTCTTCCTTTTAACTTTCTCTATTTTTGACCTTTTTATTCATTAACTTATACCCCCCCCCCCCCACTCACCCACAAAATGCATGTATGATGGTTCACACACAGTTTTAAGCAGCAAAACCGTTTTTAACTGTGATAATAAACATGTAACACTTAATACTGAAATAATAGCCGCTGAAAATTCAGCTTTGCCATCACATTTTAAGTATATTAAAATAAAACATAATTTATATTGTAAAATATCTATCTTTCTATTTTAATATACCTTGCCTTTTTTCAATTAAAAGCAGCCTCGGTGAGCATAAGATACAATAATATATTATTAAGAGACATCATAAGAGACAAATAAATCTTACCAGCCACAACCATTATCCAAGATTAATAAATATTGTTAAAGTATTGTTCAGTGTTATCTCATATAAGCTGTAGTATTACCTTACAGGACTTTATTGTAAAGTGTTACTGTAAATATTTTGTCTAATTTGAAGATACTTCTAGCTTTCAATTGATAAGAAACACGTGACACTACTGAAATAATGGCTGCTGAATTTTCAGCTTTGTCGTCACATTTTAAGTATGTTAAAATAGAACATAATTTAAGTTGTAAAAATATTTAACAATATTACCTTTTTTTTTTTTTTTTTTTTTAATAAATGCAGCCTTGGTGAGTATAAGAGACAATAAAATCTTATTAAGAGACATCCTAAGAGACAAATAAATCTTACCAGCCCCAACCATTGTCCAAGATTAATAAATGTTGTTAAAGTACCGTTCAGTGTTATCTCATATTAGCTGTTGTATTACCTTACAGGACCTTATTGTAAAGTGTTACTGTAAATATTCTGTCTAATTTACCGGTGCTTCTAGCTACTTCACAGAGAGAAACAAAACCAATTAACAAAACAAATATAAACAAAACAATAGTTCCTCCTTTTCTGCTTCCCAGGTTCACATCGGAAGTGGCAAATGCCGTCCTGGTTTCCCAAATCAATAATTAGCTCCTTCATTTTGACTCATCGCACAGCCTCTCTCAGCTCTAATCGCTTCAAAATACACTCGCACAATAGTGAGCTAATTTACTTACAATTATATTTTCAATTATGCCCTAATAAACCCATTGTACTCTGGGTAATCACAAGTTACCCTTTGAGCTAATGCAATATGGCGCAGTGTGAAGTCAAATTCAATTTCGTGCAGTGAAATGAAAAAATAAGCACATGCTCTCAATCATCATGCCAGAGGTTTATTCATTGTGGACCCCCACTGCTGTTCAGCAAGATGTGAGACAATAAGTACCAGCATTCTTGACTAGCGAGCCTCAGGTAGTCATAAGCTACAGCTATGTAATGGTTTGTTGTATATGATGAACCTTCCCCCAGTGCAAAACACGGTGCTTTCTCATGTTGCAGTGAAACGGCAGATTAGTGCGTCACCCTGCAAGATTTTCAGCTTTGTTTGGACTGTTGCAGGTAATGTGGTTGGACAGCCATCGCCTTATGCAATGCTCATGACCTCCGTGTGAACTGGCTGCTATTGAAACTCAGTGAAGTAAGAGAGGGAAAAATGGTGAAACTGTGAAGCTGATTCATGGTGTTTTGCTGGTTTTAAACCACGCTCTAATTCTATTGGATACACAAACATGAATGAACAGGATTCTGTATTTCCTACTAGTAATGGGAGGTCTGACTCATTTCTGTGAATCACTGCTTTTAAACAGTTTCAGTGAACTTGTTAAAACAACTGATTCAGCTGTTCTTTTACGTCATGTCATTGAGTGATTCTTCAATTAGGGGACCTTTCCTGTCTTTTAGAATCATTTTAAACCAATGCATTTTTAAAATGTTTTTTTAAGGATAGATTTTGTATTTCTTGGCAGAAAATTACCGGTACCTTTTCTGTTACGTTACGGATATTTTCCTCAAAAATAAAACATAAAACATATCTTTCTATCTGTACACGTGTGTGTGTGTGTGTGTGTGTGTGTGTGTGTGTGTGTGTGTGTGTGTGTGTGTGTGTGTTGCATTATTGTGTGTGTGTGTGTGTGTGTGTGTGTGTGTGTGTTTTAATTATTCCTTAATAAATTAATAATTAAGTTACATTTTATTGTTGAATAGTTCAAGTTCTCTTAATAGAGTATTTGCCCAAATATGTCCTTATTTCACTCCATAATTTAAGGGTGCCATCTATGGATCCTTGAAGAACCTTTAACTTCCAATTTGATATGTGGTTAGTTGTGTGTGTTTTTACTTACAATTTATCACTGCTTTTTTTATAATATACAAATTGTATTTTCTCTCACTCTACACCAACCCTACAACTTAGTGCAAACATTTTTAGATTTTCCGAAAAAAACACCATTTAGTATGTTTTTTAAGTCTTTTGAATTACAGGGACACTGAAAGTGTTCTCATAAATCACCTTGACATTGTAATACCTATGTCATACCCATGTCATTATATGAATTTGCATGCTCATAAACCACATAAACATGCACACACACACACACACACAACACACACACTGTGCAAAAAGATATTTATAAACAGGTATTTTTTACACATTTTTACAATGTATATATATCTTTTTTTTTTTTTTTTTTTTGCTTTTTTTTTTTTACAGCTTTCAGGGATGCTATAGGGGATGTTTGTTGTGCCAGAGGTTGTTATTGATGGGTGATTACACATTTGAACGTGGACACACTATAATCTGCGTTAAAACCAGACAGCAGTATTTCATTCCTAGTTCAGTCAGATGTTGTCAGAAATGTAAGCCATGCAATCACCTTAAGACTGAGGAGACACATTTGACTTTCTTCTTTGCTATTGTTCCACTTTGCAGAGGATAAGCACCTTAGGGGACAAGGGTAGAAGAATGCCTAATGTGGCAGCCCCCTGTCAGGATTCAACCCCTTTGATTTCCCATTTCAAACGGCGCCTCTACCAGCCAGGGACGACGCATGTGAAAGTCACTTTCCAATAGACAACCACTGGCTTTTTTGCATGCCCTTGTTTTACGTGCGTCCGGAGCTCGCTGGGACTCGATAGTTTTTCATGACCGTTTGTGTTTTGAATGCATCAGACATGCTCTTACACCTCCCACTCTCATTCCCCACATCCCTCGATGCTGTACTTGCTACCACCTTCTTGCCCCGATGCCGCCCCAAACCCCCCAATCCCATCTTTCGTGCTGGGCTTTCTGCATTGTGTCAATAAACAAGACGTTCTCTGTCACAGGGAGGCTGAAAAAAGAGTTCAAACCATCTTTGAAGTTACAGCAGTGCCGCTTTGAAGTTCTCAATGTCACAGGGCATTTAAGTTCTCATAAGGATGAGATGGAAAAAAAATAAAAGTCGGAAACATCTCAGACTTCCCAGTGAACTTCGAAGAGGCATCTTTACAGAGATGATAAATGACATGACAGACATGATAAAACACCACTGTCCTCATTTGCACAGGAGAACATGAAAATTGCAAGGGTACGGCTAACACACACCATTGATCGACATATATGTATGCTAAATAATTGATTATGAAGATTTTATCTGAGGAATTCCGCCAAAACGCATCTCAGGGAGGGGTTTATTGCTCGGGCGTTGCTCTTTTATAGCTCAGGAGGCTTATAGGAAATCTTGGTTATGTTTGATTTGAATATCAGCTTTGTTTCGGATGTTTTTTATGAAGAGAAATAAAATCAGAAGCAAATGAGACACTTGTTGTTAGACAATAAAAGATGAGCACATATGATAGCACATCTTTTGAACTTGGATGAATTTGATGAGAAATATTTGAAAGTGTTTTTGTTGCAGACTTTTGTATTGTGGCACATTGAGTCATTGATGCTGTGCAAAAATGAAAGGGTTACACTAGTTCACCCAAAAGTGAAAATGCTATTTTTTCTGTGCAGCACAAAAGAAGATATTTTAAAATTTGTCCCCTTTTTTGTCCATACAATGAAAGTTAATGGGGTCCAATGTTGTCAGAATATACAGGTTTGAGGGTGAGTAGATGATGACAGAATTCATTTTGGGGTGAAATATCCCTTTAAAGAGTTGATATTTGTGTGTTTTTATTTCCTGTGGGATGTATGGATTCATAAATAAGAGGAAAAAGCAAATTGGAACATATAACCCATCCTGGCTCACATCCACAATCTACTTTCTGTGATTGCAAGTGATTTGTTATAACTGGTGGAAGGGTGTGTTTTATAGTAGTCACAGCACCTGAATGGCTTTGAAGTAGCGGTGTGTGGTTTGATTGATACAGTCTGAAATCTTATGTCATTACGCTCATCCGCACTGATGTTTCTGTGCCAACAGGGATCTTACAGTTGTCCCCGCTGATTGAGTGTCTATACGGCTGCAAATGGAGCTTGTAGAAACGGCAGTGTGAAAAATCCATGCTATAACATATTCAGGTTTTACTTCAGTTTTCTTGAGTATGTGTATCCATCATGTGTGGAGATCAATTCAGCAGTGTGTTCTTTGTTGGCGAATATTGTAATGTATTTTTCAGACATGCAGCATGTAAAGAATCATAATGTCACAAGGTGAGCAACAGTTTAGCTTCTGTCAAGAAGGTTTTATTTGAGTTTAATCTATTACTGACAGTGTTTCTCATTGTGTTAGACTCCTGTAATCTCTCCTTCTCTTGACCATTATGAGTGTGGACTAGAAATGGATGTAGAGACCTTTAATACTAATGAGTGTTTGTGGTTGTCCACTGGTATTATGGTCAGAGTAAGCTATAGTGAAAATGACTGTCTAGTGAACTCATCTTTATTTCTTTAGCTCACTCAGCTCATTACAGCTAATGTCTCATCAGTTTCTATTAGCACTGTTAACAGGGTAGTGACAGCAAGACAAAAGAGCAGAATTAAAAGGAGCTGCAAAGATTCGTTTCTGCACCTTAAATTGGCAAAACGTCAGTGAAACTATGTGATCACATCTAATTTAAACTATAAAAATGAGTTTAGAGGTTTTTTCATGAGAGTATGCACAATTTCACCCACACTACCATGCTCTGTGGAAAAGATGACTGCATCTGCTACATGCTTACGTGACAAAAGAGAGTGGGAGTCATTAGTGATATTAGCTTAATATCTAAGAATTTTCATCTGTGTTAAATGAGGATACGTTTTCATTTTGAACCCCGGTATATCTGTTCAATTTTGCTTACACACCAAGATATAGATCACTTGCTAAAATTATATTTGTAAAGGTGGAAATGTCATTTGCTGACTACAGTAATTTGACACAAAGTAATGCTCTAATATAATAATAATAATATTAACAGTTAATGTCTTGGATGCTTCTTTTATTAATAAAAAAAAAGATTGTTGCAGATCATGTGAACTGTTAGGTGGACATACATTTTGTAAAAATGTATCTTGTGTAGTTGTAATGGTTATTTTTGTGGAGAGGGGTGAAGTTGGAGTGATGGCATGTAATTTATTAAATTATTAAAGTAATTAAAAAATTTGACGTTTAGTTCAAAAAAATTATATAATTGTACTGAACTGTCATTTACAGACTATGATGATTTGTCAGCAAACAACTCTCAAGTAATAAAAAAAAATCATATTAATCTCTCAAATAGCTCTTATTTGATTGAAATTTTTTTTAGCTCATTTTGTGAACTGATAAATTTATTAAACATTTGATTTATGTGATTGTTATTGTTTCTTTTGTGGAAAGGGATGAAGTTGGCGTGATGGATTGTAAAAGTAATTAAATTAAAAATTTAATGTTTAGTTCTGAATTTTTTGATGTATTGTACTTTATATTATTGATTTATTTAGTATTTTTGGTAATATTAAGTGACGTTAGGTAATTTAATACATTTATTCTATGTTAAATCATAATCAGTTATTTGTGCTGGGAAAAGTTTCGATTTCAGCTGAAATTTACAGCACTTACAGTAGACCATAATTTACAATTTAATTACTGAGAAAACCATAAAGCAGACTTACTGTACAAACCAGACATTATAACTCTTACCTGAGAGATCAATTAATCAGGATTCAACGTGAGGTCAGAGTTTTTTATGTTAAAATCAAAACAATAATCAAAAGTGAAGCTATGCGCATTTGTTCCTCCCTTTGCCAAAAAAAAAAAAAAGCTAAATGTTTAGTTTTTTTTTTTTTCTGTTTTGTATATTTTTATAAACACTATATTTTTTTTTTTTACTGAACTAAAAGAAAATACCCTATTAAAAACAATAAAGGTCCACCAAATGATGTTGTTGGATGGGTTGCGTGGTTGTGTTTGGCGGCTGTAGTTTGGTGCGTCGGTGGGGGTTTGATCCCCCATAATGGGGGCACATCTGGTGTGTCTGCATCCAAAGAGAAATAGATCAACCCCCCAAAGACCCTAAATGAACACAATACATATCCCAGTCCAGCCTTGGAACAAGACTTTGGCTTTGGCCATCACCCTTGATCACCTTGAATTATTGAGGAATTGTTTATTTAGAATTGTTACTAAACGCAAGTTGAATACTCAGGTGTAATTTCCTTTATTCCTTACCGCACGTCTGATGATAAGAGTGAATAATTAATGAAAAGCAAAAACGTCTCGCAAAAGCAATTCAAATGTTTTGCGAGCCGTCTCCTCCATTACATGAGCAGAAAGCATCGTGCACGGCTGCAGAGATCCACAATTAATGGCCGAGATCAGCTGTTGTGATGTCATTATACATTCCCTTCATTTTCTACAGTGGGTCTGTTTGATCTTTGAATACCCCCGGGAACTCCTGCCTCCTCCCTCTCAGCATCTCTCCCTTCCTCCTCCTCCTCCTGCTCTCCCTCGCTCTGGCAGAACCTCCCCTTTTCTCTCTCCGAGGGCTCACATTGGCTTCTGTATGTGTGTGTGCGTGTGTAAGAGTGTAAGTGAAAGTGCGCAGCCGAGCCTTGATGACAGAGGGCCCAGGACCATTCAGACGACTCGCACGCCCGCGTTCAGCCCACCTCCAGAACAGCTGAGAAAAGAAACTGTCCAGAGAAAGAGCAGCAAAAAAGAGAAGCAGATAGTATCAAAAAGACTTCTGCACAAAACAAAGAAGAAGAAGGAGTAGAGGCAGAGTGAGGGTTTCAGAGAGAGAGAGAGAGGGAGAGATAGAGAGAGAGGATCTCCCAGCTTAATGCGCAAAACGTCCCGCTACCACATGCTGTGCTCAATGGCCAACACAGGCTGTCTTCTGCTCTCCGGCTCAGGGATGCTAACTCACTCTCTACAGTGTCCCCCTGCGTTCCTCTACCTACCTGAGGTAAGGCAATCCCAATCCCTCCGTCTTGCGCTCGCTCTTCCTTCCTCTTCTTCCTCTTCTGCTACTTGCGGGTGACACGTGCTAGCATTGTGTTCACCCCCTCCTCCTCATATCCCTCCTCCCTCAAAACCCTCGGCAGGGGTCATCCTTCTCTGTTCCTGTCTTTTCATTCTTGCTATGTGTTTTTGCAGTGTCAGTTTTGCTTCTATTATATAGTTATTCCATACACAATACTAACTTTTTTTGCTTGTATCTGTTTTTTTTATATATATATATAATATTTACAGTGTCTTTTTTGTGAGTTTCATAATTAGCAGTGTTTTTTATATTTAAAAAAAAATTGTTTTAATAAAACAAGTCTATTTTTATACTTTTATTTTCATTTTATATGTGTGTGTGTGTGTGTGTGTGTGTGTGTGTGTGTGTGTGTTCTTTTTCATACTGTACATAACTTCCCATTTGTATCCGGAGTCAATCACACATCACTTCCTCCGTTCAAACTGTATTTCATTCAAGAATTCACTCCATTACAACAAAAGGTTTTCAAAAACCCAGGACTGTAATTTAGTTTAACCGAATCAGTTGTATTGACATTCTTCTTGTTTAATTGCATTCAGTGCTTTCTGTTTCAGAAGTTGTGTGAATCTGTCTTTGCTTTTTGTGAGCTACTCACTTGCCGAATGTAGACAGATGTCACTGAATTAGTCCGTTCTAGTAAATGGGGGTTGGCTGACTTTTCTGAAGGTGCTTGGAAATTGTGTGGCACGTGAGGGGCTCCCGTGATTGTTTTTGGTCGCGTGTGTGCATTACTACGGGCGGCATGTGTGAAGGCAGGCTGCTGCTTTCCTCTAGATGGTGTGTTATTGCTCAGATATAAAGAATGATAAGGCTGTTGAGAGATAACCTGCCTCATGCTGCTACCAAATCGCTCCTCACTCATCACCTTAACAGTCGCTGTCCCGGCAAACACACACACAACACCAGCTGTCCGGGCCTCTGCTGTCCCCGCCGTTTGCTGTGTGTGTACATGTGTATCTGTGCATACAAATAAGGTGCATTTACAAATTCATCCTGTAAATGCTTGCGCATTTGAGCGTCCTCATAATTCCTCATCTGATTTTGAACAGATGTCATCGACAAGATGTCAGGGCTTGTTTTTGTGTACACCCATAATTGATTAGCTGTGAGAAACGTCTCTTAAATATCTGTCATATTGGGCTCGTTGCATTTGAGGAGCTAGCAGGGGTTTGTTTCAGTTCCAATATTGTTATTTTGTTAGAGATTTCAGAGGGTTTTTTTTTTGTTGTTGTTTTTTTTCTTTGCTGCAAGAGTTAAAAACATAAAAAATAAAAGAATGAAACGCAGACTTGTTCTCATCTATCAAATTTAGTATGACTCACTTCCAAATAATACAGACAGATTCAGGAAGAGTTATCACACCCTAAGGGATTCTACAGGATCCCTTTCGTTATTCCTTTTGCCTTTCTTTGCTTTTATTCACCTGCTGAAATGGTAGCCACACACGGCACGTCACATCTTGTAGATTGTGAATTGTAATAAGATTTGTTTCTTCGTTTTTTTGTCTTTGTTCTTTCTTGTCGAATTCCTCACCTGTGTCTCATCTTAGACTGCAGTCTATGCCAAAAAAAAGGAAAAAAGTTAAGAGAACCGGCTTTGTGTGCTTCAAAAACAATGTAGTGAAAGGAAAGTGTGTTTTACAAAAAGTAAACTTACTAATTTTACGGTTACACAAAAGTGTATTTTTACTAAAATTGTAATTTAAAATGTGTATGCAATTAGACACACTTCCATTTTCATACATCTTTCATACATTTCACTTAAAGACATTATAATGTCTACAAGCATGGGAGAACACAATTTTTTTTTGAAGTGATAATGTAGATAATTGTTAAAAAATACATATTGTACAGCATGTCTGTGAAGTTCATGTGTGTGTGTGTTTGCCGCTGACTGCCTGCACTAGCGCTGGCAAATGCTGTTTAGCTGCATTACTGTCTGTTTTCATTGGATTAGGAATTAACTAGGGATCTACACTGCTTTTGTTTTCTGTTTAATAGCAAAAGTTTGAGCTGTAGCGTCATGCAGGTTGTGATGCAGGTTATTTTTTAGCAAACAGTGTGTTTTCTCATACTGCGTGGAGTTGCAGAACAAAACAATTGCAGAGGCAGAACGTGTTTCTAGTTCAGTAGCTTGTTCTGTAACCTCATTTAAACATCAAACCACTGTTGTTTGATGCAGTCTGGTATTGAAAATAAAAAAGGATTTTCAGACAGTGATGTCAAGTGAGCATTAAAAAAAATAGATCCTCACATATATGAAACAAATATTCTCCATTACATTCTTTTCTCTCTTTTTTTTAGCAAACATGACCTCTATCTACATTTAATTTAAATTTGGCTGGATAAGATTCCCTCTCTCTCGTTTTATTGCGGCAGAGGCTGGTTCTCAAGTCTTGAGTCAATACAGAGCAGTAAATCTGCTTGTGCAAGCACCTCTCCTTCCCTAGAGGACCGAAAATCTTTACCCATGCTCAGGATAGTTAAACAATTCTCGCTATTGTATGATTTTCTCCTGAGCCATGGAGCTGAATATTAGAAGCTTATTCTCCAGTGAGTTTTTAGTCATTTCTAGCAGTGGTCGAAGTCATTTTGCAAGTATAACTCCAAAATACACACACACACACGCACACGTATAAAAAAAAAAAAAAAAAAAAAACTTGTGTGTATTTCACATGTTGAATTGTCAGCGCAAAAGCTTCACCTGCTCTGCTGCAGGTGGTCTCTCGCATGTCTAGAGCTATAGAGAGGAATAAAGCCAGCTTTGAAAACAGCCAGAGAAGAGGTAGATGGAATAACAAGGATGGAAACATTAAAGAGAGGAAGAGGAAGGTGTGGAAAATGAAATCCATGAATGAGAGAGGATTGAGAGGGATATGAATGCTCAGCCACAATGAGATATAATTGGATGGGTGGGCTAGTGCGAGTCAAAGAAACGTAGGGAGTGGTTGAAGCCGTTTCTTTTTCTGTGCTGCACAGAAGAGCTCGTTCCCCGCTGAAGACTTCCTGCTGAGTGACACCAACCCCTGCTAACGATGATCAGATATTTGAAACACACATTCACAGCGTGTGTGTGCGCACACCGGACTCACTCAGACTCTCGCTATACGCGTAACTCAGTATACACTCACTTGTCAATAGCCGATGATATAATGGGTTGGAAATGGAAGCGAAACCCATGGGAATATGGATCAGCTGATGTCCATTGCACTAAAGCATATGTTAGCTTCAAACAGTCTCGTTTTCTTTCTCGCTTGTCTAGAAACAGTAAGTGGAAATTAACGACAGCTGCAATGAGGATGAATCTGTATAGCCGGTTGTATCGATACTGCGTATCAATAGGTAATTGTTTTGCTAACGGTATTGTAGTTAGCCTGTTTCTACTCTTAAACACATCTGATAAGATCAAATTAATGAGCTGGTTGTTGTGCTTGAAAAGAAATGTGTTTTGTTTTCAATTCAAGGAATCCTTTTATATCACCTTGTACAAAATTAGTTTTACTCATTAGAGTCCCGCTAGAAATACAACTTAATTTGTGCATACGTGTTTTAAGAAAAAAAAGTCTTGACCAGTGAAATTGACATTTCATCAGCATCGACTATTAATCAAATCAACGTTTAAATACTCTTGAGATTAAAAGCAGGTTATTATAGGAAATAGGTATGTGATCTGACAGCATCGTAGCGCAGTGGTGCAACACACACATATTTGAACTTCTATGTATATATACACACACAGACACACAACAGAGGGAGTTTTTTCCCCAGACAAGTGCTGCTCTGCATTGATGTAAATTGAACATAGCATTTTCATATTAATACTAAATGAAAACGCTCTCCATAGGTTTTCTGTGCTGTGGATCTTATTAAAATATAGTTTCTATCAGCTCCACTAAATTATTGATTACAATACCAGCGATGTGCCAACATTTGTCTCTGTCTTGTCATCCCTTCAATCTTGTGCATCTTAAACTGAAGGAATATATTTCGTATGCATAAAAATGAAGTGTGTATTAGTGGTGCATTAGTTATGGATTCTGGAACAGTTAGGAAAGAAAGACAGATTTTTTCATGTCATTGTTTGGATCATCACATTATTCATGTTATGAGGCTAATCAATTCCAGGCATCGAGTTTCTGAAATAAAACCTGCAGATTCCAAAAACACAATGACTTCAGCACTCAAATGAATTTAGTAGTAATTCTATAAAGTATTTGTGGTCTGCGCTGGTGGTTTAATCAAAGGCGTAATTATATTCTTGGGCTTTTTAAATCGCATCAGCACAATCAACAAAAAAGTTTCTTGAAATTTCGCACTACATTATTTAGTTCATGCAGCTAATTCACCAAAGTCCTCTCCTTCACTGTGCCCTAGTGTTAATGATGCATTGTATTGTTATTTATTAGGCCACCGCATCGGCATCTATTTAGCCATCCCCATATTTATCTTCCTCCATAATTGGGTGCACAAGAGAAATTAGTCATTTTACTCTAAGCTTCTTTTTTCCTGAGCTGATAATTAACCATTTGACTTAACGCTTTATATATCTCTATTTAATAAATGTTTAACATCCTTATATTTAGTCATGAAATGCCCTTTTACAGATTTAGCTCAGAAGTCACTCAAAATGTATATTTCTCAGTTTATTAAAGTGGTATTTATTGTATTATTTTAGTTAATTAAAAACAATTATTATTATTATTATTATTATTATTATTATTATTATTATTATTATTACTAATAAAAAATAAATAAATAATTTGATGATATATATATCAGTTTTTCCTTCACTTTCAGTTTGTAGATTCTAATCAATTCTATATATATTTAGATCATATGCTAAAAACCAAATATGATCAGTCAAATTTTTATAGACATAAGAAACTTTGGTTACTTTATTTTAGTGTCCTTGTTACAGTGTAATTATACATTTAAGTACTAAGTAATATTAATTAACTACATGTACTTAATATATGGTTAGGGTTAAAATTAGGTTTTGTCTTAGGGTTACTTGCATGTAATTATGCATAGCTTATTGTTATTATAATAGTAAGTGCATTAAACGTGTAACAAGGACAACAAATGTGTAACAAATGTGTTAATGCTTTTAAAAAAGGTTTTAATTCAAAAACTGAATCCTCAGTGTTGATTTCTCATCTAATATGTAGAAGTCTTAGAACTACACCTAATCAAAAACATCATGTCGCTGTGTCTGCTTTGAGTTGAATTAAGAGAAAAACATCAGAGCTGTGGCATGTGTGTGAGTGTGTCTGCATTAGATCTCTGCAGATGGTGTGATGTTTCCCACAAGCCCCAGTGTTGAGACTGTGCAACAGTATTGATGTTTCTGTGCTTTGCTGCAATGCACGCTGGGCCGCCACTGGCTCTGCACCACGGTTATCCTCAAGAGGTGAGAATGATGGGAAGGTTGGGTCCTCCAGGGTCTTCTAGATCTCTGAAGACCCTGTGATGCTTAGAAGACTTCAGGCTGAAGTATAGTTAGTTATCTGTGTATCAGTGCAGATATGCTGCACAGATCAATTTGTGTCCATATACTGTAGGTGTTTTTTCGCCTATTCAGGGCTAAATTCTCTGCATGGGCCGTGCAGCGGAGGCATGTATGACAAATAATTTATATGTATGCCATTTAGCAGATGTTCTCATGAATTCTCACAACTTACAAAGTGGTTTAGTTTAGTGCAAATTCTTATAAAATATAAAAGTATGTCTTTAAAAGCATTTTCCACTTGCTGATGTCTTTTATTTATGCAAACTGTACAGTCAGAGAAAGGACAACCAGGAACATTTGCTGTGACCAGGGTGACCCACTAAACATTTTTATGTCATTTTTTGCAGGTTGACTGTACAAATGCATAAAAAAATAAATAAATGTTTAATAAAACATTGTAGAATATTATTAAACATTATTATCTACACAGAAATGTGTATTTATTTATTTTTTATATACATGTTAACTTTTGTCTAATTTATGCCAAACGATATTTGAAAATAATGAATTTTTTGTGCTGTATTCACAGTCATTCATTCTCCTTTTTATGTTTTATTTATGTTTTTTTAAATCACTCACGCAGCTCAGACATCACTACTCTCACTCAGACAGCCTGTTCTGATCATCCTCCCCCAGAGCAACTCGACTGAATGACTTTTTGAGGCGATCCAACTGGAGTCTCCTCTCTGTTGCTCCTCCAAGACGAGTTAATTAGCTGTGTGAGGTAGTTTCATTTCCTTAGCAGACACGCAAAGTACTTCAGCTCCTTTGCGAGCGAGGGGAGAATAGCTGGGTAAATTGGATGTCGTTTTATCCAAGTATATGTACTTTGCACGCTGCTCATGGCCAGGACTTCGAGGGTAGCAAAAGGGCACACGCCATACACCAGCTCCGACCACCTTTCCCATTAAGCCTCTATAAGCCCCGAAATCTCTGGTTCACCCGGAGTATATCTCTCACATTGTAAAGTTGGAGCTGAATTTATAATGCCGCCCCTTCATCTCCTTTGCTATTTCTTTGCTGTACTGGTTCAAAACATTCTCTTTTCTCTCAGCCATACCTAGTTTGTTGAGCGAGACTCTTTTTATTGGGTGTACAGACCCTTTGGCATCAGTGGAGTCTTTGGTACGTATGAGAAGAATACTTAAAAGTTGCTTTTTCACTTTTTTGTTTGTTTGCTTGTTTTTCTGCTCTCTAAAGTTTTTTTATGCACATTTATACACATTCTGGGTTATACTAGGTTCAGTTTGTAGGATAATGTTGATAATCAAGATTATCGTGAGGCATTTATAATAGAATAGCGGCCGTTTTTGAAGGACTTAAAAACGTAAATGTAAAGCTTATAATTTTATAAAAGCACTTATACTACTGTTTAAAAGTTTGGGGTCGGTAAGATTTCAGGTCAGTAAGACCAAGGCTGCATTATCTGATCAAAAATACAGTAAAATGTGTAATAATTATTAAATATTACAATTTAAAATAACTGTTTTATATTTTAATTTATTATGAAATGTAATTCATTCCTTTGATAGCACAGCTGAATTTTTAGCAGCCATTACTTAAGTCGTCAGTGTCGCATTCTAATATGCTGATTTGGTGCTTAAGAAACATTTAAAAACAGTTCCACTACCTTATTAATTTAATATTTTTTTATTTTATTTTATAATGAAATTTTATCATTTTAATATTATTATTATTTTAATGATACTTGAATGAATAGAACATTCAAAGAACAGCCTTTGTTTGAAATATAATTATTTTTTACCATTATAAATATCTGTCAGTTCTGATAATCCTTGCTGAATAAAAGTATTAATAAAAATTAAATAATAATAAAAATATTTGCTAACCTATACCTTTTAAAGATTTTTTGTAAATTATTTATTTTATATTAGTTATATATTATATAAGCTATAGATTTGTTTTCATGACGTTTTCAAAATTGTTGCCTCTTGTAGCTGTACTATTAACGTTTACAGATTGACTCATTTCCATTGTAAGTGTCTCACTAAAGAAGAGTAGGATTAATTGGCGGTAGTCAACGTTATGTCACAAGTGCTGTCATTCCTTGTACTGAACCAGGAATATTCCTTTAAACAAACACGTCGACAGTAATGCGTCACAGCTGCATATCTGATATTTGAGTTTAAACGCCCTCTTTAACACACTAGCGAACATATGACACTTCCTCCGGCTCTCCACATGGTTATTTTTTTTCCTCCCCGCCACCTCCCCATCCCTAACCATGTCTATCTGTCTCTTCTCAGTCTCTGCTGTAGTCAAGACTGGCTTTATCTGTGTGTTTAGACAGTCAAGGAAAGAATTACACTGACAGTGCTTAGGAAATGATAGGCTGGTACTGAGATATTTGTGCCCCATAAATTCTCCACTGCTCAGCATAATTTACGACAGAAGCTGCATGCGCTTCTGTGTGTGTGTGTATGAGAAGTTCGTGTCCCACTGTATCTGTCTCCATCTGCTTAGCCACTTTTGCTCCACCGTAAATTAAGGGCCTATAGACAGCTCCCCTCAAGTTTCCGCTCACATAAAAATGAGACACTAGTCATCTCTCTCCCCCTCTTTCGCTCTTGCTCTTGCTATCTCTAATTGAAAGAGAGCTATGTAAAGGTGAGGTGAGGATCGACGTAGGTGCACAGCCCTGATAGCACAGGTACCACGTTATCTAAAGGCCATTAAAGCAGGGGTTAGCGTTTTAAAGGTTAGCGTGAAAACGTGTTTTTAATTAGCGCGCCTAGTGTCTGCAGGAGGTCCTCCAACACAAGGATCGTAGATAGTACGACGAGGTCTTCAAGCTGACATTCAGAAGGTTGCGGTAGTTAGACGGTACTAGCGATGTGGTTCCCCTCAGTAATTACCTTAGCGTTCTCTGCACGCATCAGTCAGCTGTCAAACACGACAACATTCTGACACCAATAGCGTAGAATTAGCTTAGCGATGGACATTTGTTGTTGACATTTAAAGTTCAGTAGCCTTTGACCTCAGCGGCGTGATGTGTTTTTCACATTGCTAGACCTAATTGCTGCCCGCTTCATATGTTTACAACAAGGTTTTAGTTAGCTAGCCTGTACTCTTGTGGTCTGTAAATGAATGAGTTCATTTCCAGCGTTCCGAAGGGTAATACAGTGTTGTTAGCGCAGACGCTCACCTGCTGAACAATTAGCGCTACATAAACCCTACAGCCATTTTCAGTCCAATACTAAAGCAGAGCTCAGTAACACGGCTGGTGAATTATGTATAGCTTAGTCAAGCATAGTTTAATATAGGGCCGTCTATTAATCAATCCTAGTCTAATTGCAGTATATTTTCATTTCGTTCAGGTCTCTACCTGCTGTTAGGCACAGTAATATTAACCTACAGGGCCAGCTAGCAGAAATGATTAAGATTTTTGTTCAGATTTTTATGTTTGCTGGTATTAGTGTAATTCTGCTGAATGCGTTATCTGCGCTGTTCTACACACGCACAGCAAGAAGTGAGCCGGTCCCTGTGGCCCTGCATGCACAATAATGACATTATCATGCTTGCAATAAATAATCCAACATATGCCTCTGATTAACAGAGCCTTTCATTGCGCACCATAGAGAAACAAAGAAAGCGGAAAATGGAATGAAATGCGCGCTGACATATCGTCTCCTTTGTGACTGCTGCAAATTGATTGAAACTCCTTTTTGTATATATGTCACAGAACATTTTACCCAGCATGCATTGTGGTACATACTAGCCTTTGCGTTCAAAACTAATCACCCTCTTTTTTTCTTTTGATACTCTCGACAGACTGTAGAAATCTTTACTATCAGTATACGTGTATTTTTTTCCTCACAAGGCTGTAGATCAGCTTCATGTTGAAAATCTTGATTCAATTTTGTTTTTTTCTCTCTTTGCCCGTTTTTTTTCTCCCTTGAGGGGAGAGGAGCTGGAAGGGAGGGATTCAGCTTTGGCACCTTTCAATACGCTTCTAATCAACAGCTCGGTTCCTCTCACATACGGAAGCTCTTAATTACTGCTAATTGTGGCCATTACCATGGGAAAATTAAATAATAAAGCAAGACAAATATTGATGTTAATTGATGGAGCCGCTTGCTGATTGCACAGCTTTCGAAACGGTTTCAATAAGTTTGAATTAACCCCATTTGCATACATTAATTGGGATAATTAGAAATTAAGATGATTGCTGTTGAGGTTGATCACTAGTATTGTGTGTGTGAGTGAGATGCGGTGTTATGAATACAGGCCGGGCAGAGGGATGCTTGGATGCTAGCAGCTCCGCATGTTCTGTCATAAGTAATTACTCTAATCGCTCGAGCTGTTCACACTGAACTTGAGAGACCCAGCTACTAGTGCCTTCAGAGACACATACTAAACTAGGTGAACGTCCTTCTGGAGCCATTTGTATCCATCTATGGAGTGACAGAATAACAAACATAGTCATATAGACAAATGTAAAAATATTTGTGTAGATTTCTGTGATAATGTAAAAAAAAAAAAAAAAAAAGTATCCTAGAAATGTAAAAAAATTGTAGCATCTAAATTAACTGGCTTTATTCAAGTTATAAATATTATTTAATAATGACTGAATCAACCAGAAAGGTGAGATCAGGTTGAAATACTGCAAGTTTTGTTTTTTGCAGTGTATTTATAAAATAAGGGAAAAAAATGGTTCATGCACCAGTAGATTTTGCCATTTGAAAAATTCACTTTAATTATTTTATTATTTTATTTTACTATTTGATTATTAACTTAAAAAGGTATGAGTAAAGATGTGACTAACAAAAAAGAAATTTTGCATATGAATGAAGATGCTGAGAGATGGAAATTTTCAATTTATTGGTACACTGAAAAAAATAATGGTGTAGAAACAATTTTCTCTCAATTTTCTTTCACAAATGATTAAAAATACATGGCAAGTAACACATGAAAACTTGAATTAGAGAGACTGAAATGGTATTTAAATAAAACATGCTCCAGTAATCTTGTTTTATTTACAACTTACAGAAAATTTATTTTTTACTTTGTAATTGTTTTTTTTTTTTTCAAAGATGTTGGTATTGTACAGTATGTGTCATTTTGAATCCATGTTCTTTAAGTTGGTGCTATAAACATAAGTTACAGTATAGTTTTTCCAGAACTGTAGTTTTTGTTATTGTTTAAAGGGATAGTTGACCAAAAAATTACATTTCTGTCATCATTTACTCACCATCCAATTGTTTCAAACCTGTATTAGTTTCTTTGATTTGCTGAACTTAAAAGAAAATATAAAAAAAATTCTAGTAACCACAAAGTTGATGGTAGCCACTGACTTCCATAGTACCTTTTTGCATACTATGGAAGTCAATGGCTACCGTCAACTGTTTTGTTACCAACATTCTTCAAAATATCTTCTTTTGTGTTCAACAACTGAAATAAATTTATACAGTGTTTGGAATAAGTTGATGGTGAATAAACAATGACAGAATGTTCATTTTCGGGTGAACAATCCATATATACATATGTGTGTGTGTGTGTGTGTGTGTGTGTGTGTGTGTGTGTGTGTGTGTGTGTGTGTGTGTGCGCATGTAAATTTTCTCAATCCAGGACTGAGTTTATCGTTAGTAAGGTTTATGAAATTTGCTTGCGGTTGTAGATGAATGTTTTAGTGAATCAGCATCCTCTTTTGGCACCTTTCAACATTCATACACTCTGTGTTCACCATTCATCAGAAAAACAATGAAATCAAGCAAGGGCTGGAAATATTGAGAAATCTTGTTCTTCAGTCTCGAGTCCCACGAGATGGTTATTGAGGTGGCTGTAATTTGATAAGATTAATAAAGTCTGTGGGCTGCAGGCGACTCAGCACTTTCCCCGGCACTTTTCCGACCTCACTCCTACCTTCACAGAACTTCTGACGGCGGGAAAAAAATCCCTGACATTGGCAGCAGCGGGAGCCCACCTATCGATTAGGTCATATCTGGGATAGATGATGGATTGGAGGTAATTTTAGGGGCATAGAGGGGGTATCTCGCAGGGTGCAGCCCCCACAGACCAGTCTGGTAGAACAAACGGCGGTAGACGGCGGTCAGCCTCTTCATAGCGGGCTGTACGCTAGCCTGTGGTATTCCATGCGAGGGCGGAGGAGAGAGACGATGTGATTCGCCGCTCAGATCCACCTCCAGATCCATCTGTGCTCCGGGGTTGCACCACTTCCCAACATCCCTCAGGATCTTTCCAGACATCGCTCGACATGGCTTCGCTTTGGCGCCAGTATCTGTTCTCCTTCTCCTTTTTTCCCACTCTCTCTCTCTCACTATCTCTTTAGTTTTCCGTTGTGGCTGTTTCTTTGTTAGGTATTCTTCCAATTTAATTACTAAGGCTTTGAAGTTCCCATGAATAATGGCAAAGTGCACCCTTCCAGAGCCTTCAGCTTTTTATTCAGATCAAAGATAGCTTTTACATCAGCCAGAACTCCTCCCCCCAGCTGAGAGCAGTCACAGGGTTTTCAGACACCAGGTGCCAAGGCTCGTCAAACACGGGCGATGGAGGCTCCCCTGGATGGGTATTGAACTGTTGTTGCAAGATGTCAAAAGCTCATTCCAAGGTTGGCACTAAAACCTGCATGCAACATCAGACCCTCTTTGTAACTTTAACCTTTCATCTACAGGGCAGATGGCAACAAATAACCAGTACATTTTACAAAAGAAAAAAAGAATAGCTTCTGTTTTATTTATTTGCACTTCTGCACACAGCACAAACAAGGCGCGTTGTGTTTGCTGGTTATTTACAAAAGGCTTTTATACAGTGGTCCCAAAAAATGTGTTAGGTGTCCTAAATGATAAAGTGTCTGTGCATTATGTTGTAAAATATTAATGTTGTTTTTTTTTTTTTTTTGTTTTTTATTTTTTTATTTATAATTTTTTTTTATTTTTTTGTGTTTTTTTTTTTTTTATTTTTAATTTTTGTGTTTTTTTGTTGTTTTTATACATTTTAAAATATTTTTGCAGATTTAGAATTAATCATGTAACATTACAGACCTTTTTATCAAATACAAAATTTTTATCAAATGTTTTCCTTGAAAGATTGTATATAACCGGTGGGAATTTAAGAAAAACTAACTAACTACATCCACTAAAACTCATATTTCAAAAACTTTATCTTTGTTATCAAATGTATGATATTTTGCATTTAATATGATTAAATTGGTTTGTTTTAAGTGTCCAAGTGTTTTGGGGCTACACCACATAGCTTTGTCTGTTTAATTTTGAACTTTTAATACATTATGACAAAACAAACTAAAAAAACAAGTTTTTTCCTAATTAAAGAATGTGGCGAAAACGGTTTCCAGTATTGCATTTCCGTCACACTAACTCGCACAATTTGACATTTATGTTCTCATTAACTTGTCAATTTCTGTCAAGTAATTTGTGGCATATGAAGGCCGGCAAACATATTCAGCACCCTTCAAATTCTAAAAGTAGAAACAAGAAGTTCAGAATATCTCCTTCCATTATTACATGCAGTGACAAGCTGATTGTGTCAGCCACAGGTCAACAGCGAGCAGAGAGAGAGAGAGAACTGATGTCTCCTGTGCATCAGGCAAGTGTTTTTAGACAAGTATAGCAGATGCTAAACAAACATACAGTCTCACATTGACAGACTGGAGGAGGCATGCTGATGCACAAGGCATGCCATCCCACTTTGCTTTTCCCATTCCTCTAAGTGGCTTGTCAATTACACTGGGTAAACAGAGGCAGAGTTAGGGAGTAAATCCACCCAAGACAAATATAAAATCGGATCCCTGGAAGATTAAAGGCCACTGAGCCGTGCGAACAAATATTTCAATAGGACAACAGCGTTGAGGTTGGGGCATTAGTTTATATGAATGTGTTTGTGCTGCTGAGTGTCTTTAAGATTGCATTCACAGTTCTGAATGTAAGTGTCTTATAAGAAGTAAGACATCGTCCTGCCAGGACTGACAAAAAAGTAGAAAAAGAATAATATAATTTGCACTATTGTTATTAGAATGTATATCTTTAATATGTATCTTAAATGTTCAGAGTCAAATAGATTCAAATGGGGCTTTATGGATAGGAAGTGGAAAATTCCAGGCGGTTATGGGTGATGTAGGAGACTGTCAACAGGGAATGGGCCTTTACACATCTTCTTCCCAAAACAAGTTTCAATACCTCTTTGTAGAAAATCACATAACAATTTTTTTTTATTATTATTTAATTCATATTAAAATTAGTATCACTTAGATGATATTATAATTTTTGTTAATATTTTGAATTAGATTTAGATTTAGATTTTTTATATATAGTTTGTTTTCATTTTATATATAGTTTGTTTAAAGTTTTAGTAATTTTGTTCTGTTTTTGTTATTTTAAATGTCTGTTTTTAATTTTTTACTTGTACTGTAGTTTTGTTTATTTTAGTACATCAAGATAAACTGAATGAAAATAAGAAATATTGTCTTTTTATATTGTATTTTGTTCCAGTTAATGTTTATTTTTATTTTATTATTGTTATTATTAATAATATTAGTATTATTATTCAGTTAACTTTAATAACCCTGTTTGTTACTTTTTGCATACTTGGAAATGAATGTTGCATTCTCTCAGTAGACAAATTACATGCTGTGAGTGCCTAAAAAATGAAACCAAGAAACGAATTGTTCTAATGCTTGCCAAGCCTCCGAAAGCCCCATGATACAGTTCTGGTGCTCTAATGCTCTCCTCTAGCATTGCCTGACTCGACCATGTCATTCCATTAATTCCAAGCCATTAATGAAGGAAAAAAAGTAAATTGAAAAAGAAACCATGGCTATCAATCCCTGGGGTTGTTGGCAGGTATATAATGAAGTATTTGAGTCCAATTGAATTTGAACTAATTACACTACCCTCCAGATATTACTTCATCTGTACCAGTCAAATTAATGTAACACTACGTGTGGGAGACGTACCTCACGCAACCCGACTCACCTCAGCGTCACACTCCATCACGCACTGCACACTCTGAGATAAACATATTCTTATACGCTAAAAATCATGTACGTACACACACACAGTACAGCGCTGCGGCATAGTCCCATTCAGAGACAGCCACGGTTTGCTAAGCACCGCGGAAGCCCCCGGCTGGCCAGTCCTCCTTAATTACACATGCAGCACTTTGGAGAGAATAAAAATCCATTAATTCACTTCCATTGAAAATATTAGGTCATTTTCATTCCCTGTCACTTTGTTGCCCAGTACAAGCGTTATACAGGGTTTTACATCTTGATTTGCTGTCTTCACATAGTCCAGACTACAGACTACTCTTTGGACCTCAAAAACACATGACTGAGAGTTGCTGACATTACGTTTGATGATGTTTTTAGGGCTTTATTGTTATACAGTTGTATATATTGCTATAATTTTTTCCTTACAAAATTGTCTAAGTATTTTAAATGAATATATCTGTTTATATTGTATTATTTTTTCTTTTATTTTCGTTTAACGTACAGTTCAGGGAAGACAATGAAGAGATAGGTTGTCTAAACATAACACATTTATAGCATAAGAGAGATTAAAAATGAACCTACATATTTATTATTTATGGACACGCTCAAATATATTTTATTACATTACATTACAAAAGAGATTGAAAAAAACCCCCACAGATTCATTTTTATTATTATTATTATTATTATAGGTATTCTGTTTGGGATGTGTATTTGATGCAGTTTCGCTGGCTATATTTTATCTCTCAGTATTGTATCAATATTTTAAAAACCTGTTTTGTTTTTTTCTTTTCTTAAGTTTACAATAAGCGAGTTGTTTCAACATGAAAGTTTAGTTCATTTGGTTTAGGTTAAAGTGCCAAAAGTTAGCTTGAAATGTGATCTTAGTTAGTGATTCACTTTGTTACAGTTCACAATAGTACAGTAGAAATTCATCCTGTCTTGTGAAAGTGAATTAATAATTTTGCATCTTGTGTGTAAATCGTTACATATAGCTACAGGGGTAAGCAGCTGCCGTTAGCACTTGCCTTGATGATGCAAGCGTACTGCAGATTGTGGCCAAAAGTGCAATGTGAAGAGACCTGCAGGGTGAGTGAGGTGAAATCGAAATTGAGTTTGATTCAAACATTTAAATCGAGTGTTTAAACAGCCTAAGATGAAACTCCATTTTTCTGTAAGGTCATTTATTCTCTCTAAACACTTTTTCATTCTGTGCGTGTGTGTGTTTCTCGGCTCACCCTTTCTTTAAATGTGTGTAAAACAGGCCATTCCTCATTAGAAACGGCCTTATCAAAGCGCCTGCCTGGCCTGATACTGCTCAATATTCATCAGTCCAGAACTTAATTTTTCCTCTAAAAATCACATAGCTCTTCCTCTCTCACTCTCTCTTTCTCTCTCCCCCAACATTGAATATGCTGGCTTCTTGATGAGGTTGCGTAATGATTATTTAATGCTAGCATAATTGCTTAAGGGGCTGCTTGTGCTCCTGTACTTACTGGCATGATTCATCAGCATCATTACCACACCGATTGGCCTCCGATCACACGCCTGTGATCATCACGATCCGTGGGCTTCACCAGGAGTCCACTCACACACTATGACACACAGCGAGCATCATTCTCTAAACTGCACTGACGGGTGAGAAAGATCGTGTAGATGAATGAATCATGTATATGACCGTGAGATATGCACTTTCAAGTACATCCACTGAGTTTCTTACAGCATGTGGTGTTGGAAAGTTATCAGCGGTTAAAGATGGTCTCCACCCAACAGGATCTCTGCTTATACTGAGAAGGAACATCCCATCCCTTCGTAGTCTTTAAAGTTCTGTCTGTTCAAATAAATGTACTTGGGTTTCATGTTGCTTTTGACTGTAATCTTGCTGCAAATTCAAATTCAGCTCTCATCCTAATGGATTCTAGCATTGTGGTGTTCAAAATGGGCCAACATAATTATATATTGACTTTAAAGGAGGGAATGTGAGCTTAAGGATTGACTTTTTTCCATTTCTTTTCAATAAGCAACACCTTAGCAATCGCATAGTGTGGTTTGCTAATGAATGGAAGGAAAAAAAAAATCGGTCCCCTTGGTACACCAAATAACTAATGCTGACTTAATAAAATTGAATTCATAAGTTACTATAACACAAGTATGCATAGATAAGTTATTGATTATACCATCTTCGAATGCGGATAATTCAATCAAATTTTAAAGCCAGATTGTAATTTTTTTATGTAGTATGTTCAAAGTACAACTGGTTTTCTGTGTGTGCTTCTACAACAAGAGCTTCCCATCATGCATAGATCTCTTTGTACATTTTTTTTTTTTTTTTTTTTTTTTTTTGGAGATGCTTGTCTGTTAAGATGTGGAAGGTTATTGGCATAGAGGGCACATGGAAGAATTTGCAGTGGTAGCACGTCATGTCAAGTGTCTACATTAAAATGAATCAAATGAGTCAAATTGCCATTTGATGTCCAGATGTGCCATGCTTGCTAATTACAGACTTCACTGTGTGTTGAATGCTTTACATGTTTGCATGTACTGAGCTGCCCTTGGTTTTCACTCTTTAATGTCTTTGCACTTTAAGAACTTCTGGGTTAAGTCTTTTGAATATTCTTAAAGGGACGGTGCACACAAAAATGAAATTCTGTCATAATTATATATTAATTTCAGCTGTTGAACTAAAAAGAAGATATTTAGAAGAATGAGCGTAACAAGCATTTGGCGATAGCCATTTATTTTTTTAATATGTCAATGGCTACCTTCAACTTTTTGGTTACCAAAAATTTACAAAATATCTTCTTTTGTGTTCAACAGCTGAAAGAAATATATACAGGTTTGGAACAACTTGAGGGTGAGTAAATGATGACAGAATTTTCATTTTAGGGTGAACTATCCCTTTAAGACGTTATTTTGTTGATTTACATGTACAATAGGGTCTGAGAGCTATAGTGAAAAATGCTAGTTTTGCACATTTTCAGGTTCATTACAAATTATTTGATCATAACTTGATTGAAAAAATAAATAAATGATTGAATGAAAAATTATTTTGGTTTGTCCCACTGTTGTTTAAATGACAGCAGCACTCGAACTGCAAGAATGCCACAAGTTTGTGAAAATGATCCAAAGAGCAGCTTCTGCTTGACTGGAATCTTTTATTAAATGTTTTCCCCAAAAGACATTGCTTATTTCCAGTGTTATTTTCAGTGAAAAAAAAAAAAAGATCTCAGACATTTGATCCATGTCTGTTTGCATACGATTGTGTCAGTAGAGTTAAAAGGTTTGCGTCACATTCTAGACTGTGATTCATGTGATTTCCTGCATCTCAGTGGCATGTGAGTTTCACTCGCCATCAGTTCGATAATCAGTACCACAATAACACTGACCACCAGCCACTCTCCCTCCTCGCACCTCTTTATCTCCATCTTTCTTTCTCTCTCTCCACTAATCCGTCTCCACTTTTGTTCCTCCCACCCGGTTCCTTGTAATCTCTCGTCTTTTAAAGCCTCATAGCTGGCTTCCTCTCTCTCCCTCTGTCTTTCTTTCTGTCCCTCTGTAGTGCCAGTTCTTCTCCTTTTTTTCTTTTACAAGGATCAATTTAGCCCAACATGATCCTCGGTGTGCACAGCTAATTCTGCAGAGCTCACGCAGTTCTGCATTGTGTCATAATCGGTGTGAAATTGATTTATGGCCCCTTTTCCACCCTCTAAACAGCTGCTGAGTGATGCCTCCTGTCATAGTCATTCCATACTGCAGCCCCTTTTCGTCTTTTTTAACCACTCCTCTCCAGCAGTCCACCGCCACACAGATTATGTATGATGAGATTTCCTCTCACGTTTATAACATGATATCTGAGAGAAGCTGAGTTTCTCTTTGTGCCCCTCGCTCTCTCTAGACATGCTCGCTTGTTCAGTCACTCGCTATCTCTGGTTTTTGTGGCTTCAAACATGCCTGCATTATTAATGGAAGTTTTACTAATTCATCTGAATGGAGGAGAGGGGGGAGTTGAAGACCGCCACACTCTCAAAAGTTTGGTGGTGGTATAGAGCAAGCTGTAGCAAGTCTACAGAGCCAAAGTCTTGAGAGCCCGCCTAACTTCATCAATTATGGAAGCAGGCGACATTTTTCAGGTGGTTTTTGTGGCTTACTGGTGTGGAATATAATGTGCTTTTCCCTAGTGGTGTCCAGGTGAACAGATGAACACAGACAGACTGGTGATATAAATGCCACTGAGTGAAATCCAGAAAGGCGCAAGTGTTTCGCTGTCATGTCTGTCAGTTTATCTCTAAAATATCTCTATAACTACAGGCTTTTTTTATCAGGTTTACTACATTTTGGGGTCCAGTATGTGTGTGATTTATACAGGGGTGGTTGGATTCGGCACAAGACCGACAGAAACAACAAGAGGAGGCGGGGCTTTGGATCCAGATGTGCTCATAGTCAGATTAAATATAGACAGGCAGAGTTGGTGAGGGAGGGGCTGGTCAAGGCAGCTCTCCTCCTCAGTCCTCTCCTCTCTTTTCTCCTCAGAAGAGCTGAGAGAGTAGAGTGTGGCCCCTGAGGCAGAACTCCCAGCATCCAAATCGGACAGGCGGTGCTGAATGTGCAGGAGCTGTCAGGTGCTATGGCTTGTAACATGAGTTAGTGCTGCTATCAGAAGCACTGTGTGAGTGTATGAGAGAGAGATAGGGAAGGCAAGGCAGGGACCGAGACTGCTGCTAGGACCCATAGCCGCGCTCCACCAAAGCCCAGCTCATACATTACTAATGCTTCGAGCAATACATGTCTCATTCATAATAGATAACCTCGCGTGTACCTGCAACGTATATCATACACAGTATAAAGAGGTCAGCTATTCACTGGCTTTGGCTACGGGGCATGGGCTGTGGAGGGTTTGGGGGGGCCCATCTGTAAATTAGCCATCAGCTTCACCTCAGTACGCATGACAGTCCACAACACCCCGGCCATGCTTGGTCCGTCCCGTTCCGTCCCGCCCCACCCTGCCATGGGAAAATGAGCTTCTCACCCACCCCCTTCCAACCAATCACCTCCAGCCCTCTTGGTTCATGTCTCACAGCCCCTTGCGCTCGCAGACAATTTACGGTAATTGAGAGAAGGCGAAGCTCGCCTCATATGGCGCGGAGGAAAATTGCCTGCACAGGGCTGTAAATTAACTAAGCAAAAGGGGATTCAGGAATTACGTCCGCTCGGTGGGAAATGAGCATTTATCAGGCTGAAAAAAATGCCGGCGGTGGACGGTAAGCGGGGCTTGGGCCCGGCCAGCTGGGCGGTGAGGGTGGGGGGTGGGGGGGCGGTCTGCCGGCTGGACAGGTCCATTGACACAGGGTTAATACTGCGGTGAATAGGCCCAGTAATGGAGCTTGGCTGACGGGGAACAGTTTCCGGGGAACAGATGCCTCCCCCCATTCCATTTTACACCAAATCCCCCTCTTTTTTATCGTCCTTTCTAAACGGATCCAAATCAATTAGGCACTGAAGCTAACAAAAGGAGTTTATTGGGCATCTCACCATTATATATATGGCAGATCCGAGTGTTTATGTATCCGTCTGGATCAGAAGGATGCATTCAAGAGTATTCATTCTGCATTTAAACAAGCCACAAACCAAAAAGCCCTTTTTAAGATGAAATAATACCTCGAGTAATTGATCTGAATCCCATGGCAGTGCCACAAAGCGTACTGCACTGTCAGAAGATAACGTTGACCGAGACGCATTTGCATTAGGTTGCATATTTGCATTCGTGTGGGCACGCCGCATATCTGCATATACGTCTAAACCCGCATATGCGTGGCACCACTTCGCTCAGGCACCAAACAAACACAGGATCTGAGCCATCTATTATTTACTGCATTTTTATTTACCCCATCAAACAGCTGCCACCAACAATCAGATGCCAAATGAGTGTAGTTTATGGCCGAGAAAGCAGGGCCGAGGAATAAAGGTGGGTTTTATCTGAGGAGGGGCTTTAATTGCTTGTGCTTTAATGGTCAGAGAGGACGGGGGAAGTTGGACCGCCTCGGGATACATGGAGCGGCCAATGCGGCACATGACTTTTCAAATCACTTTTGGATCAGAGAGAGAGAATTAAAGAATTGTTTTGAGCTTGCAAAATTGAAAAAAAAAATTATAAATGTTTTTGTTTGGTGAGGTCAATTATTGCGCCACTGGCGAGAAAACCATATAAATGTTGATTTCAATAAAACCAATAAGTGTGGAGGTCCTGAAAATATTGTCATGGTCATTTGGAGTTTACACTTTTTGAAGTTTAGCAGACTTGTTTATGTTGATTTTTAGGTTCCTGTTCCTTCGTCAGGAACCTGTAGCCCGATTGTGTTTGCAAGGAGAGTAAACATCCATATGCTGTGGGGTCGCTGGTATTGTGTGTGTGTGGCTGTCAGGATTTTAGTAAGTGTGTCACATCTGCTCCTCATCCCATTACAAAACTGCACAGCTTTCTAATGGCTGTCTTTACACCTGTACAAACCCCAGCTCTGACACACACTTCTCCCCATGCACTCTGCGACATCATAAAACAGTTCTGTACACACATGCTCAGACACACAATGAGCTCTCCTCCTGTCCTTCAGTTTGAAACCCCTCCCTCTGACTGTTTCTGTCCTTTTTATAATAGTCTGAAATATTCATGCTCTGCTACAAGCGCAAAATGCTGTACTTCTTAACGGATGAATATTTTATTTTGCGCTAAACTAGGTGCAAACGTGTGAAGCTGTAGCAGGAGCCAGAGTGGATTTTCTCTCGGGTGTGTCTATCGAGTCTCTGGTTGGCCGCATGTTGTTTGCGCTTCATGTCTTTGTCCCCAAGACACATGACAGTGTGACCCAAGTGAAACACAGATTAATTATGTAAAACTTGCAAAGGACAATGTTATCTTGGCTTGTACCTGAAAGGTTCACAAGATTATCTTTTTAACATACTCAAATTCATTTTTAGTAAAATATTAGCTGTTTTAGGGCTAAAAAAAGCTTGATTTTATAGCACTTTAACCGTGTAGAGGAATCCTTTATTTAAAAAATTAGATTTTTGACAATATTTGCTCACCTTCATATCATATTAAAAATTCATATGCTGTTATTTTCCTGTTGAAAGTAAATATAAAAGTGGTCACAATTACTATATTTTAAATTAAAAAAAAATCATACAATTGATTTGTTTGTAATTTTAAGTCATTGTTCGGTGAATGTGATGCATTCACTAATCTGAATGTAGACTTGAATGAGACTGGAAATATTTTCTTTTTTTATGTACACATCGTACAACTTCAAGACTTTGAATATAGTTCACTGGTCACATGGATTACTACTAATTTTATTTTGTTATATTTCATATTTTATTGGTAAAAATCTAGATGAAGAATCTTCAAATATTCCAACATACAGGTTTGAAATGACTTGAATAATGCTGAATGCTGAATGCTGAATTTTTGGGTGAACTATCCCTTTAAGATTTTGAAGTAACAGTTTTAAAGTGTATTTAAATTTAGTAGTATAAAAATAACCCACACTAATTACACAAAATATACATAAGTACAGTATATTAAACAGTATGTGGAAGGTTTGTTTTGTCAGGATCTTCAGGGCATTTTTTTTTTTTTTTTTTACCTTTAGATTTATTTCTTTTATGTGAGTTCCTATAGAATTCTTCTTTTTCAGTCACTCTACATCTAGCAAATAAACTGAGCAGTTTTGCCTGCTCGTTCCCATTATGATATTCATGAGTTATCGCTTTTTTTTGTACCTCACCGTAGCTCGCACTTGGCTTGTCACCTCCAGTCATCGCGGTGCTGTCTGCACTTTCAGTAGAGTTGGTGCAATACTGTAAGAAACGCTGCTGTTTGAGTGAGGCTCTGTCAGTCTTTCTCTCCCCAGCGGATGCACTGTGACTTGTTCCAGGAGTAAGACGGCAGCGCTGAGGCAGAGGATGCCGCACTAATGAGTGGGTGAGAATGTGTGTTGGTAAACAGTCAAAAGAAAGAGGGATATAGAGACATAGACAGACTATGTGAAAGAGTGAAACATAACATAAACACACTTAAAAGAACAGTTCACCCAAAAATGAATTTACTTACCCTCATGTCATTCCAAACCCTTGTATTTAGTGTAGATATGACTACTGTGGAACACAAAAAAAGAGAAATTTTGAATAATATACTGGTTGCTTTTTATCATGCATTGAATAAGGACTGGAGCTTTCAAACTTCAGAAAAAGACCATCATGAAATCATTCCATATGAGTTGTGCACTTGTGTGAGAAACAGACTTATCATACTCATAATCTTCATGAGTTGAACAGTTCAGTCCCAATTGTAATCCAATCATTGAATCTCAGTGAATATTAATATAAATTTTGGTCCGTTTCTAAAACAAAGACGTGTCATAATTTGAAATAAAGTGCCCAAATCATATGAACCACTTTTATGATGCATCCATTTTTGAAAGCTCTGGTATCCAGTCATTATAAATGCATTGAAAAGAGCTTCATCAAAATGTCATAAGGGTGAGTAAATAATGACAACATTTTGGGCTGAATTGTTCCTTTAAGGAAAGAGGTATGGTGATCCAGGTTCAAAAACATCAGCAGGAATGTGTAGACCGACCAGATGAGAGGGCTGTTTGTTTTCTCTGAATGAGTGAGTGTGTCATGCCCTTCCTTCATCAGTTACTCCCTGTATATTACGCTTTATTTCTTTTGAATCGACAAAAGTAGAGGTCCATAATAGGTGCCTTTTTATATAGATGAAGTGCACAAGGCAATTTTTGCTCATTCTTCCAAGACTCTTTGCTATTCTCTCCCTCTCTATACTGTATCTTCCTCCCTACTCGTGTACCCCTGCAATGTCCACTTCCATTTTCTAAAGTGTCACCTTTGGCATTTCTTACAGGAAATTAATTTGATTGAATGGAAAGCTTGCCAGTCGTTATTTTAGGCTGAAGTTGCTGAAATGTTTTGGGGTCTACAGTAAGTCCTCAGACAGTAAACTGGAGGCAGTCCAGTGAGTGTGTGTGTGTGAGTTTGTGTGGGACTCCCAGAGGTCATATGACCTGTACACATTGTCTGGAGTGCTATCTAGAGGGGAACAGGTTCATATTTATACAAAGATATTTTATACAATTATATAATAAAAAAAAGAAAACAGATAGAATAGAAAAAGAATAGAGCAGGCTAGTGTTAAAGGACTTTTATTGCTTTTGTTAATTGTGTAATAAAAAGAAAACAAATAGATAGAATACAACAAGATAAGAAAAGCTAGTTTTATTTTATTTTATTTTTTTAGAAAACAAGCAGTTAGTAAATAAATAGATTGCAAGTCTAAAAGGGACAAGTTTTTTTAGGGACAAGAATAGAATTAGAATAGAGAGTGCTAGTGTTAGAGGGTCAAATAAAGATGGAAGAGATGTGTTTTTAGCAGAATCTTGAAGATGGCTAAGGACAAGATGGATATCTCATTATCTTGTTACTAAGTGTTTAATTTGAGGCCACTAAACTTTCATTTTCCAGTAGAAACATAATAATTAGTAGTAGTAATTATTAGTATTAAATATACCTTAAAACAAAATCAAATTCATAAATATAATGCCTGTATAATTAATTTAATTTTAATTTTAGCAAGAACTAAAAAACGGAACTAAATATTTTTTAAACATATCTTCTTGTGCAAGTATTATATGCAATTTTGTACATTTTTCTTGTTTAAGGATATTAATGTATATTCTGACAAAAATACTGATTAAAAATTGTGCAAAGCTGATGATTTGTAAACCATTTTAGTTCTATACAAAAAAAAAAAAAAAAAAACTTTTAACTCTTAAAAGTTGCCTAAAGCTATTCAATCAGATTATATGAAACAAGAGGAAAATGACAGTGGGATGAGAACTAATAAACTGAACTAAAGAATGTTTCTTTGAATGAATCTTTTTGTATGCAGTTTTGTAATTTTATTTTCTTGTTTAAGGATGTTTAGGTATATTCATGTTTAGGTATATTGATTAAAAAATGTGCAGAATTTTACTCTTGACAGTTGCCTAAAAATATCCAATCAGATTTTTTTTTTTTTTTGCAGTGCCTGGACAGGTGGATCTATTTAAAACTGAATCACACATTGATCTGTCAACAGTACATTGCATGGTTCAGTCACAATTGACGGTTATACAAACTTATTTAGTATCGGTTGTGTGACCTTTGTTGGTTGAAACATAAAGTTTTTAGCCTCTCTGTTCTAGTTCACTTCTTTGTGTAGAGCCAGCGGTGGATAATTACTGTCTCTAAAGGTGATCTGCTGAAGTGTTTCAGGCCCTGCAGTGCACTGTGGGCCACTGTGGCCAATGGATTGTGTCCAGTGGACAGAAATGTGTGTGCGTGCGCAGCGGAGGTGATAAGGCTGTCACGGACACTCAACTCCAGCTACAGGCCCGAATCAGGCACCAGAGGCTGAGGAATGCTGGGATACCGTCTCTCTCTGGTAGGACAAGTCCTAATGTAAAACAGCAGGACAATAAAAAGACAATGGAGAGCCATGATAGCCTTGGCTCCCCAACGTGCCTTCTGAATGGGGTCCGGAATGGCAGTGTGGACGATCGATGGCAAGAGAGGCAGAAATCGAGGGGGGTTTGGGGGAGTTGAAGGCTGCTGATTAGGGGACGGTAGACAGCAGAGCGCCACCACTTCACCGAGCCTTTATCTCTCTCTCCTTCTCGCTCTCTGCAGCCTTTCTTTCCGCACACTTTGGGTACTGTTTGCCTGTTACTCCCCATGGCATTGTGGTGACATGGCATTTAATAGACTCCCCGGTGTGAAACAAACTACCTCAATTAATTCCTCAGTCTCGGCCCTGGCCTCTGCTGAGCCACTCACACCAGTAGCCCCTCTGGCTTTCTCGGTGTGTGCGTGCATGCACGTGTGTACGTGTCTGTCTGTGTACATCCCTGAGCAGACACATGCAACAGTCTGTGTATGTGTTTCTCTCATAGAAAAGAGACCATTTTGATAAGTACAGCTGCAGTTATGGTTTTATCCTCAAATACACAATCAGGACTCAATAGGGTTGGCCAGTGTGGAAAGTTTCACACATAAACAGACGTTTGTCTGCTTTGCAGTTTTTTTCTATTCTTTTTTCTTTTCATTTTCATTGATCTGAAACATCCAATTTTATGCTTTGAATAGTTAAATATGTGATCTTTACTTCATGTTTGTTGCTAATTCTGCTGTCACCAGGAAGACAACATAACAGTCATTTGCATTATATTAGCATCAATTTGCAGCAAAAATATTTTATAGACTCATGAAGTTACATTATAACTGTATAACCTATTAATACTGGACATACAAATTATATAATTATATTAAAAATATATATAAATCTGTAATTTTATTGTTTTGTTTTGTTTTTTAAAGGTGAACAAGATTTGTTTTTTGTTTTTTTTAGAAAATATACACAGAATATTTCTTATAAAAAAGCATTGCTAAAATAAAATTAGACAGATCTTTTGTTATGCGGCAAGTGAAAATATTGTAACTTTTTGTTAAACACTTAAACACTAAAACACTAATGTCAAATATTTCTTATGCTTGGCAAAGACTGCATTTATTTGATCAAAATACAGTAAAAAAAAATGAATATTGAGAAATATAATTACAATTTAAAATGATCACTCAGAAATCATTGTAATATGCTGATGTTTCCTAATATTACAGTTGTACTGCTCAACATTTTTGTGGAAACTTTGGTCATGATTTTTTGATAAATAAAAAAGTTAAAGTTACAGAATTCATTTGTACATGTGAATTTATTAATTCACACACACACAAAAAAATCTTGCTAACTCCAAACTTTTGCATGGTGGCGTGAACACACCCACATCTACTGTATATGTGCTTGTTGAACATTTAATTTACAATACATTATTAAGGAATTTCGGGAGTAACATTCTTTTGAAAAAGTTTTCCACTAAATATTAGAAAAAGGGTTTTGTCATATTCAGGCACTAGAACATCAATAAAGTCAGGCTCTCAAAGCTGTTCAGTTGGGTTCAAGTCTGGGTTTGTTCAGGCCAGTCGAGTTCTTCCACACCAGACGTTGTAAATAATTTCTTTATGGACCTCGCTTAGTGCACAGGGGTATTGTGATGCTGGAAAATAAAAGAATCCATCCCAGGCTGTTATCAGAAACTTGAACGTGCACAAATCTGTAGAATGTCTAGCATTTAATTTAGCCTTCACTGGAATTAATCACCATAGCTAAACCCATTCATTTTGGCCATGTAGTGTATTTGTCAGATTTTTTTTCCTCCACCGAGATCCTTAATTGCCCTCCACAGATTGTTGAATCTTAGATGTTGGCGGCATTTTCTTGCATCGAGAGTATAATAAGACGACTAAGTCCCTTCATCATTCTCCGTCTGCGCTTTCCTCACATAGAAAGACGTGAGGGCTTGTTGGCTGCTTGTCAAGAAGCAGTGGAGTCCCTTGTCTCTGTACCTGTGTGTGTGTGTGTGTGTGTGTGTGTGTGTGTGTGTGTGTGTGTGTGTGTGTGTGTGTGTGTGTGTGTGTGTGTGTGTGTGTGTGTGTGTGTGTGTGTGTTTTCAAGATGCTCAAATCCTGGAGAGCGGCATGCTGGGATACTCCCGACACCACCCTCCCAAACAAAGATAAACATGAAGTAAACATACAATACGTACGTACCTTGAGACCTTGAGGATGATCTCACCTTCTCAATGGAATGAGCTGGTGTGTGTGTGCGTGTGTGTGTGTGTGTGTGTGTGTGTGTGTGTGTGTGTGTGTGTGTGTGTGTGTGTGTGTGTGTGTGTGTGTGTGTGTGTGTGTGTGTGTGTGTGGGGCGGGGGTGGTGCTGGCAGGCCAGGCTGCACCCTATCCTGGGGCTTGACCATCTGGGTTTATTGACCGGCTGCTCCATGATTCCAGAAGCCTGCTGAAGAGAGAAAGAGAGAGGGAGGAGTGAAGAGAATAAGCCTCAATCTTAACTGGACGGTTTCTGAGCGTCGCTGCTTTGTGTTTATTTCGTTCAACCGCCTTCCTGGGGGAGAATGTCTCCCATGAGTCCCAGAATGGTACTTGAATTTTAACAAAAGCCACCTCCAGTGTGAGGGAAAGATTGGGGTTATACACCACTGTGATTGTGTGTCTCAGGATGGATGTGTGTATGGGGAATGCTGACTCAATCCATCAATGATTCAACAGGACAGGGGAGCACTAGGGGCTCTGTAACTGCCCTGCCAGCACTCCTGGTCTGAGGCAGAAACCTTATCTCCCTTGGGGTCTGACCGGCTCACGCGCTCGGGACCCTTCTAGGTATAGACTCCGGCCTTTAGGAGGACACACACACACAGATAGCGGTTTGCAGTCTGACACTGTACTGACCGCATCTCTCAGAGGCGCATAAGAGAAGATATGCCATCTGCTTCGGAGCTGACACTGAGACCCATCCACATATACACACAAACCCAAACTTAGAGACCCCGCCGCTTATATCTACCCATTAAGTCCTTTTATTTTAAGCTCGTAGACCACTAATTTCACTCATTGTGTTTGATTGAGCTCATGACCTAAAGATCAAACTGTTTATAACTCCTGTGAGTAACCAACCATTTCCCGCTGGAGCTCATTTTGAGGCAAATCAAAGCAAATCGTGGCTAATATTCGTGATCAAACACCTGACGTGTTCTATGAAACTATGAAATGAGTTTAACTGTGCCTGAATTGTAGATTAAATCTCTTAACTGACTTTTTTCTTTTGAAGACATCTTGACAAAGCTTCATAGTGTATATGCAGAGTCATACGTTTTCCACTCTCCCTCCAACAGCTCGCTAATATGTGATTAATTGAGGTCTAATTAGCGGTTAGTTAGCACTTAATTAGTTCCTCATTCTTGACCATTGAAATGAGATGATGGAGCACATACCGTGCAGCCTGTTATCAATCCATTTATCATCGACAAGCTTTTTTTAAAGGCCACATTAAAGTTGCCTTTTTTCTTTTATTTTTGTAATATCATAAATAAAATGGGTAAATCGCAAATAAAAAGGTGCATTGAATATCACACCTATGACAGACCTAGGGACCTAAACAGCAAACAGCAAAAAGAGTCGATAAGAAAATGTAGCCCATTTGGAAATGCTTTTTCACTTTCTGCCTTTTATATATTCAGGTTTGCTGTTGTCGGATTGGTTGGCCTGTTTTAGGGGGTGGGTGTTTGAAGGGATAGGGCTGGTCTAGAGTGGACATTTAAAAAAAATATTTCGTAATGATTTTATTTGTTTGTTTGTTTGTTTTATTTTTTTTCTAAATCCTTTAAAAATATATTTTTGTTGTTTCATTTTTTATAACTTATTTAGTTTTAATTGGTTTGTTAGTTCAGTTTTGTTTTGTTTTTAATACATTTTAAATGTATTTCTGTGATGGCAAAGCTTTCAGCAGCTATTACTCGAGGCTTCACTGTCACATGATCCATTCTAGAAAATAATAGAGAATTTTTTTTTTTTTAATTTCAATTAATGTCCCTTTTGATAAATGTAATAAATATTTTCTGAATTAAATTATTAAATTATTTAAAAAAATATTTTTGTCTTGCTGCACTATCCTCCTACACTTAAAACAAGTGAAAAAAAAATCTTCACGTGCACTAATACAAAATATACTAGTTTTAAGAACACATTGTCTGAAAGCAAATGCAATGTAATTTTTTTTTTTTTTTTTTTTTTTGTGAAAAATGGAGGTTGGCAAAACCAACCTACTACTGACCTGCTGGTGTACTTTATATTACACCCACTGTATTTTGTGCGTGAGACACTGTGTATATATAGAGTTTCTCTGTGTATAGGAATGTTTTTTCCTTTGTTTTTTTATTTACTATGCATACTGGTACATTACTGGCTCTCCTCATTTTTCCTCCTCCCCTCCTTTGAAAGTCAAGTGGCATTTCCATTTTCAAATTGCTTCCTACTCCTTTGTGAATAGAATCGAATTACTCTGAAAAGCCCTGATTGATTCTTTCTGAACACAATAGTTTTCATCGTTTAAGCCAATAGCAGCTGCTCACTCTCTCTTATATTGCCTATTGAGCCAGACCTGAGTCCTGCTGGTGGTCATTATAGTGGATTCTGAATGGGTGACTGGTAAAAAAAAATAAATAAATAAAAATTCCTAGGAACAAGTAACGTATTGCAGGCTGGTGGGGGTTTGGGAGTAAATGAGAAGATATTTTAGGGGTCAAGAGTTCACTTTTTCTGCGTTCATATCGTCCCTTCATTCCTCTTTTAATTCAACACAGTTGCAGTTTTTATTTGGCTGCGACGTGTGCAGTGAAAAGCCACTCGTTCTTTAATAGAGCTGTGGAGAACTCGTCTAGATCCAGCCCATTGCATATTCTAATTTGTTCAAGGAGCAAGGTGCGATATTGATCATCCCCCACCCCAGAGAGAGAAAGTGAGGGAGGGAGAAAGTATCTGGCTTGCAGTGAAGGCTTTTGAATGCGACGCATACCTCAGAGGCTTTTTGAGTTTTGACCCCCGTGCACTGAGTAATCTCCTGAGTGGGCTTTGTAGTGCAGCTATCTTTAGTGTAGCCTGGAGCTCCAGCCCACCCATGTCCACAACATCTCTCTCTCGCCTCAGCGCGTGTACCGAGTGCACCCGGGGTCACCGCAACTGTGGCCATGTAGGGTGATGCTTTAATCAGTTTTATGGCTGATGAATCATACAGTTTGAAAATAAATAACCAAATCTTGTGTTGCTTTCCTACTTCGCTTTTGAAGAGATGTGTGTGTGTGCATGTACTGGCCCTGCCAGGGTGCTGCAAGGCAGGCAGTCAGCCTAATGGTTTGGAGCATATATATTTAATGGGAGTGGTGGAAGGCTGTAGAGAGTGTGTGGTTTATGGATCGGCTCCTGGTAACAAACCCACAGCTGTCAGAGCGGAAACCAGGGGAAGGGAGAGATATGGAAGAGGCCCGGTCCCCACTGCGACCCTGCCGGACCGGGTCCACATAGACCGCTGTGAGGCAGGAAGGGGGACCAAGCTGTTTTCCTGTTCCAGAGGGTCTAGTTGGGCACCGAGGAGGCTGGGAAGAAATGACAGCCCGCATGCCAGTGGACATGGTGGGGGGCAGGCAACGGATTCATCGCGACACAGTGTGGGCTTGGCACCCAATCAGTTTAAAAAGGAAACACCTTTTGTAACGTTATCAGCAGGTTTGTGGGCAGATTTTGGCTTTGGCCACTTAGAGATGCCCACTTTGCTTGGCAATATATTGGTAAGATCTTGATTAGCTTGTTAAAGGAACAGATTAAGTCAATTTTTTATATTTATTGACACCCCTATGACATTCTAAACAAGTATGTCTTTCTTTTTTGGAACAAAGATGATTTTTTTGTTATCAAACGTACAACATGCATGCAACATACATGGAACAGTTGCATGTATGTTGCATATAACAAAACTGATGTGTGCATTTTAAAATTTTATGAGAAAGTTGATCACAAAAAAAACACCTATATACAAAATGCAAACTATATATTGCCAACAGTGGCCAATATAATTAAAATAATTACCTTTATTTATGATAGTATTTTAATAATATATAATATATAGTGCTGGGCAATGATTTAACAAAAAAAAAAAAAAAAAATTTTTTTATGATAGTATTTTAATAATATATAATATATAGTGCTGGGCAATGATTTAACAAACAAATTTTTTTTTCATTTAAAAGTACTGCTGTATGAACAAAAGTGCAATAACATTTGGTTTGCAAACACTTTAAACAAATAAGCTGGGTTTTTTACAGCAGTATTACTTTACATAGTAGCAGTAAAAATATTTCTTGTAAATCTCAACTTATAACATTAATGTACATTTTTATAGACAATATTTTATAGTTTGTTATAGAAAAACAAGTTATACTCAGAGTCCAGGGCCTTGCACATAACATTATAACAGGCAGAGTGTGGCGTGGGACAGCACTTGATGGGTGAGTGCGGGTGCAGGTGCGGGCGGGTAGAGACTCGTGTGTGTGGGATGCGGGAGAATGGTGTACTCATACTATGCAATCTTAACCGTGCCCAAATGCGTTTGACCCCCAAAGCCCGGTTCATTTGACTAGTGTGATCCCTCTGTGCTGTGCTCGGGCACGGTTCGTTTAGCCATCCCTGGTTTGGTTGGAAGAGGTGGGCCAGAGCGTGGTTCACCTTCAGCCCACCATCTGTTCGCCCTGGTCTGTCGTCGACCATCCGTCACCTTTAGGACTCCACTCCTCTGGCTGCACCTCATCCCTCTGGCTCTGTCAGGCTCCTCCTTCCCTTCGGCTCCTCCTCGGTCCTCTGTCTCTGCAGCTCCACCACAGCCTTCCAGATCCCTGCTTCCACCTCGGTCGCCTGAGCTATCTGCTCCGCCTTGGCCCTTCGGATCCTCCCCGTTTTTCCTTGCTTATAAGCTCTTTGTCTCTGCCTCGGGCTCCTCCTCCACCTGCTCCGCTGCCATGGGTCGGCCCCCTAGAGTTGTCAGCCATTACTCCACCATGGCTCCTCCCTCCGTTGGCTCCACCGTGGGTCGCCGTTACACCATTAAGCCCCTCCTGTCTCCTCCCTGGCTCCTCCCTCCATTATCTCTACCTAGAACTCTGTCTGCCGGCCCCCCATCCGGGTGCCCGTCCTCCTCCCGGGCATCCTCCCAAGTTCCTACCCTTCCCTCCCTCTGTTATATCTACGGCGCGAGGACGCGCCTTCCAGGAAGGGGCGATATGTCAGAATTATGGTTTTGGTGTGTTTTCCCTCCCTATGTGCTCTGTGACCCAGTTTCTTCCATGTTTGATTGGTTTCATGTGATTCAGGTGTCTTGTCAATTGTCCTCATTACCCCATGTATGTATATATACCCCAAGTCCCAGTCTGTGCGTTCTGTCTTTGTCTGGTCTAACAGTGTGATGTATGTGTGTCTTCTCCCGTTACTGGTTTGGATTGCCTCTTGTGTGGATTCATTAAGACTGTTTATTCTAATCAACGTCTCCGTCATTTACTCCGACACAGTGCTTGACTGTTTGGAACCCAGTAAGTCTTCATAATTGTATTCAAAACTATTTTACTTTTTCAGCATCATGTAATTACGGGAATGTTCTTCGAGGTTGCAGGTTATATACGAATCATTGACAATTGTGTACTTAGCGAAACGCCCCCAATCATGTTGTTGGAATGCAGATGGACTGAATGGACGACAGACGCTGGGTTTTAGTGGGCTGAGACACAGCAGAGGGGGGCAACATCTCATCACCATGGTTACGTCAGTTACTTCGCAGAGCCTCCTGTGAAATGGGCTGGAGCTCAGAAGTTTTTTAATTTGCCACATCATAAAAAATAAAGTCCATTTTCCACTTCAGGAACCTTAAGGGCTGACAAATATTATTGGGAAGAAGTGACAAAGGCGGAAACGGCAAAAGGAAGGCAATTTTTTTCTTTCATTTGTTTTATGGATGGCACCCACCTTAGTTTGCAGAATGGGAGGTGGCTTTGTCCGGCTGTGACTGAGCCATGGGAGAGAAAAAATAGATTTTATGTACAGGCAACAAGCCATTCAGACAATCTGTTACCTTTTCCTGCTTTGTGCAATTCCAAAGAACACCGTGAACACGCAGTATGGAGTGAGCATCTATTTCTGACTCTGGTGCTGGGCCAGCAAAGCAGTGGATGAGAGACTGGATGTCTGAAGGCTTCTTGCATTGAAGTTCCACTCATTTACATTACATTTACATTTAATCATTTAGCAGACGCTTTTATCCAAAGCGCCGTACAAATGAGGAAATGCACAAGCAATTTATCATATGGCACCCAATAATATTAGCAGTGCAGCAATAGTGGGTTTCAACAGTAAAGCAGAGTGTAATTGCAGAAAAGTAGAAATAAGGGCTTGTGGTGGTCTTACTAGGGGAGGATGGAGGTTCATTCCACTGTAAAGATGACTCACTCAATTTCTCTGTTTCAAAATGTAGTGAGCTGCTTAATTTTTTAAGACATCATAGGTGTGGAATTGATTGCCTGTTCAAAAAGTTTTGCAGTGTAATTGTAGTAATGGTTCATTACAATAATTCTATGTTCTTATATACTCGTTTTTATTCTAAAGCAGCATCTCATCTTTTGTGTATAGTGCAGTACAATCTCAGATTGCATTGGGAAAAGTAAATCCAAGAGATATGTTACTTATAACTCATTCAAATCTGAAACTGAATTTAAATTATTTAAATGTACAAAAAAATTGTTATAAATAAAATAAAATAAATTATTATCAATCAAAATTACCCATGTTAACTATGTTAATAATAGTAATATTTGCATATTTTAAATATTAATATTTACCATACTACATTAGAAATGTACTATACCACAATGTGTGTTATTTGTATATCCATTTAATGCTAGAAATCATCAATTAAATAACCTAATAATAATTTAATAAAATATCAATAATTTCAACATTGTAATATTAATATTTAAATATTTCTTTAATATCAATCATTTAAACATTCTATTTTACTTTGCTATATATATTTTTGCTTAACATATTGCTGCCTGTCGCTGTTGCTCACATGCAGAACGTCCAAATCGGTCATTTATTTGGTTGTGTTTCAGTTAGAAGGCAGCAACCTATATAGGCAGCAAGGACGTTCTGTAGCTAAGTTATTTTAAATAGACTTAATTTTGAAGCACACTAGTAAGGACCACATGCCAAGACACACCTGAGTGTACATCAGTTCTTTATATGGGACGTTACATAATGCACTGCAGCCTTTACTGACCATGTGAGGTGGGGCACATCAGCTCCATCTGTGGGTAATGTTCAGATATGACAGCACAATAAGAGACAGGCAGGTGTGGATATGTGTGCGTGTTTGTCCGCATGCATGAGGGTCGAGAAAATATATAGGAGTGCAGTCTGCAAGGAGACTTTGGACCAAAATGATTCATTCCCGTAAGCTGTCATTGGAGCCGCTGGATTTAGTTAAGTAATAAGTGCAAAATGTTCTCTTTTGAATAATTGATACTTCCCTCGCTGAATTTTCTCCCACTCAGCCATTCATTTGCTCACATATATCCTGCTGATTAAGAAGTATATCTTACAGGAACAGGGAAAGTGAGCGTGTGTGTTTTTGTGTGTGTGCATATAGGCACATGCATGCAACTAATGGTGTGTGCCTGTATGATACATGAGGGACATAAAAACGGAGATACAAATCTTAGTCTTTTCGGATACAAGTAAGATCGGTAAAACAAACAGCTAGCTGGAAGCATAAAACAACTGGTTATAGGATTTCAGTGGATCGCTAACGTATTTGAACCTGTGATGAAAATAACAGTCTGCACAATGAAAGCAGGAAAAACTAGACGTTAATTAGAAAAACTGATATGAAGTGGTTCATCAATATTTAATCAATTTAAATATTATAACAAAAAAAGCAACCTTTTTTTAAATTTTAATATTTAATAATTTAAAATAATAATTTGGAGATAAAGAATGAGTCACATTGGTGCAAGTCTACAGATTCACATGCAAAACCCTTCGAAATATAAAAGCTGGTGACTGTGTTTGGCTTCATATTTTAACTGCGCTGGCTTGTCAGTTTTAGAGTTGACATGACATGAATGATTCTTTCATCAGCTGCCCAGTCAGCTGTGTGTGTGTGTTGTCAAACACTTCATCACACACATACGCATCAACAGCCGAATATTTCCCAACACTTCGATTGGAATCGGCAGTGTGTCAGTTGTCTGCAGGCTTTTGTTTATTTTTCGCTTTTTATGTCTTTAATCTTTTTTCATAGGATCAGCACTATTGCACTCCCACCTTCAACCCCTGCACTCCATCCTTTGCTTCTTGTCATGAGAGAGAGAAAAAAAAGAAAGTAAAAGGAAGAAACAAACAAATCAGTCTTGACACTGCTGTTTTGCATGCAATTTAAGAGCGAGTCAATAGTGAAAAGACACCATAGATTTCAGGTGAGTCCTTATTAGCGGGCAGAATTGTGCTAAAGCTGTAAAAGCTCAGTGGACAGTAAAGCTGCTGAGATTTGGTACATTATTAATGCTGATTTTTCTGTTGTAATAAGTTTTCATTCAACATTAGTTCAACAGAGCCATCAATCACACTGAAAATATAATTTCTCGAGCTGTCATGGATTAATTGTGTCTGTTCAATGGCTGACATGATTTATTTAGTGCCTTCTCCTTTTGTACCATTAAAATTGCTGACATCTTTTAATTAACCATTAATTCTTAATTTTCCTGAGAAGTATCTATGGTATATATATTTTTATATGCAATATAAGTGATGTATTAAATATCTTCAGTGAATGTTTAACACTAAATCATTTCTCAGTCGGCTGGTGGACAGTGCTTTATGAGATAAAAAGAAAAAATATATTTTTCAGTTTCGTGAAACTTAGTGAGTAAAGCCATTCGGTTTTTAAGGATAAACTCAATTGGATAATTTTTAATATTGTAGAATGTGAAAACATTTTATGAGAACTTTGTAGAAAGGAAAGAAAATACTTAATAATCATAGATGTACATTAAAGTGCCCCTATTATGGGTTATGAAAGGTTCATATTTTGGTTTTGGGAGTCCCCAGCAGCAGGCTGACATGCATGCAAGGTCAAAAAAACACTTTCATTGTCTTATAATATGCATTTATTTTTTCCTATTTTGCTCAACGACTCCCAAACGGTTCGCTCAGCTATTCATTTTTCCAAACCCCTCCTTTGTGTGATGCCAAACTGCGGTGATTGGTCTGATGACCCAGTCTGTTGTGATTGGTCTACTGCGTGCAGCGCATGTCAATAACAGAGTGCCCATCACCGTTACTTAGCCCCAAGCGGCAACCTTCCGGTCTCTCTCATGAAACCAACATGGAAGTGATTTAAACTTCAATTCATTGACTGGCCGCTAGAGACTGGCTCCAAAAGGGAGTCAATCCCATAGACCCAACCCCCCACCCCCCGTGTTAAAATGCCCAAATTTACGCCAGAAAAAAAATGTTTACAGCCTGGTACAAAAAGTGTTTTTTGATCTATATAGCTAATTTTGCCCTTCATGACAAATGTGAGGGGGTGAATTTTTTAATAACTGATCCATTTAAATTATATTAAGCCTTAAAGTTCTGCATAATTAAGGGCGTGGCCACTTGAGTAACAGGTGGATTGCCACTGGTGTCACCACTTTGAGCTAGGCGGGCGTGGTTTCAGCTACCAGCTCCACCGACGTCCCGCCTCTTTGCCCATTTTCAGTTATTTGGGAATGACGTGGGTGACGGGCTGCCAAGATGGCGAGGGCTGAATCCACCCACTTTGGGCTTCAAAAATGCGTGAAAAAAAAGTGAAGTCACAGACACTACATACATGTTTTTAAACAGTCCATGCTTAGCCCACAGTTTGGTGGTAAACACCCAAACAGCCATGGTATATGCGTTAGCCTAATGCAGAAATGTATTGATAAAGCACTACAGTTTGTACACCAACGTATTGGTGCTATAGATATAGATATCTACTAGATTTACTATTCATCGACACATTTCTAGACAATTGCAAGCAAACAGATATTGCTGTTAGCCGGTTAGATGGAGACCTTCCAGCTGCGTGGAGCGAACACAACACACACAACTAAATATGTATTTTGCATGCTACAGTACACAGTACATGACAGCAACAGTTTTTAAAAGAATTATTCCACTTTCAGAATAAAAAATTCCTGATAATTTACTCACCCCCATGTCATCAAAGATGTTCATGTCTGTCTTTCTTCAGTCACAAAGAATTTAAGTTTTTGAGGAAAACATTCCAGTATTTTTCTCCATATAGTGGACTTAAGTAGTGCCCAACGGATTCATGCATACTCTGTCACTGTATAAACATTTAAAGTCAGGGTATGTCTAAAAACTCCCAACACTTTTCTCCTCCAACTTCAAAATCATCCTACAGTGTTGGTTTACCCTTTTTTTCCCTTTTTTTTGTAAAGGGTGTTTGACCCTCCTTGCATGTTCACTTTGTAAACACTTGGTTGGTGCTTCTGCAGCAATGTAGGATGATTTTGAAGTTGGAGGAGAAAATGAGTTTGGAGTTTTTGAATGTACCCTAACTGTACCCTAACGAATTTACCCTCACAGTGCAGACTCAGGCCATGTACACACATACACAGATATTTTTATAAATGGAGTTTTTCCTTCTTCCGTGTAAAAAAACATCTCCTTCCACATGAAAAAGCAAATGCATTCTATGAAGCACTGTCATATTTGTTTGCATGTGGACGAACGGCCAAACCGTGTAGAAAAAGCTGCGGTTTTAAAAATAACCACGTTCGTGTGGACAGGGCCTCAGAGCACAGCGTCTTCTCCACAGGAATCCGCTACGGTGTTTGAGGGAGGGGAGGTTAAATTTTTCCCGGGTCTGCGCTCGCAGCAAGTGTGCGGGCATAAATATGCTAATTTTCATGTTGACGTCAACTTGAAACAGCTTAAGATTCATTTTAACAACGACTTGTTTTCATGACTCGGTATCCACTCTTCCTTTGGAAGGACAATAAAGACGGTGCACTTTTAGATTTAAAACTTTACAGGATGTTTTCATTCATTCAAGCTGTGTTACACACTGCATGAAAGGTAATTTTCAGAAATTCATAATAGGGGCACTTAAATGCCTTCTCTCTGAATTCCAAATTATCAGATACATTTAATTTAAGGTATGATTTTGACAGAAAAGATTTTTTAAGTGTGTATTTCTGCCATATGCACATAAACTGACAGTCATCACTGATAAGCTACTACTAAATATTGTAGAAACTTAATTTTCTGTAAAGTTGCTTTGCAATGATTTGTATCACTTGTATCATTATTTGCTTTAGAGAAAAAAAAAAATAATGATCCCATTCTTAAAATAAGGTGAAAATATTTTTTATAAGTGTTTATAGAGATATTTGTCCAGTATGGTTTGTCCTGCTTACTTACCTTTGCACTTTTCCATCTCTCAGAGCACACACATTTCCTTGAGCCATTCTTGTGTTTGTCACAGAAGTTTGTGTGTACTTTTGAAGGTTAAGCGTGGCTGTGTATTTAGCTTGTGGCGTGTACAAAACAGCCCATTGATCTTGTTGATCTTTTGCTTATGAAGGGGCCGTCAAATCCATCTGTCTCTACTCATCGATAGTCTCTGGCAGCAGGGATGTATTTAGCAATGTCTGAAAATTAGGTATTTGTGCCTGTGTGCACTTCTTTCCATCCTGCTCTTCCTGTTTCAGCACTTTTATACCACCAGAGGACAACTGGTCAAATTAGCGCTAATTAGCTTTTATCATAGCTCCTAAGTACAGAGACGTGATGCTTTGACAAGTTATCATTGTACGGCGTGCTTAAGAAGGTTATTAATAAAGAATCTGAGACTAAATCGCGCTTTGTCATCTCGTGTCAATGATTCGGAGGTGATGCCGTTCTGAGGTCAGTCTGAGACAGATCGGCGCGGTTCAGGGGTGAGTTTACCTCCACACAAAAACATTGTGCAAGCTACACTGATGTTGCAATGCAGTAAACACCTATTGCTGATGCTGTCCTTGGATCTGCAGGCTTTTCATGTGATGCTTGTCCCATTGCTATAAATAGCGGAAAAGCACTAGTTTACAGCTATAGGCTCCAGAGCTGTTTCTTACCTGCCGGTGACAGGGCTCAGGAGGAAGGGGAAATGGGGCCAGTGTTTCACCTCACCCCCCCATACCCCACCCCCCCATCACTCGCTCCACTGCGGGCATTGGTATGGACCGCATGACTTTTCCCCATAATGAAATATTCACAGGTCACTGCTTCCCTGAGAAATGATGGGGATCAGTCAATTGCTTTTCAGCCAGTAATTTTCTCCTCCTTCAGAGCCCCTCTCGCCATGTTGACAGTCATTAGTGGCAGAGGAAAGCTGGATCGAACCACAAGCGCTGCACTTTCTACTGACAGCAGCTAGCGTTTAGAGTCTGTCTCAGCCGTTCCCCCTCACCGTCTCCCTTCCCTCGTTCATTTCCATTTTGTACCTTCACAATTACCCTTTTCCTTATTTATCGCCATGATTTCCCCACGCATCCTTCAGAATCTCTTTGAAAAGTGTCTCTCCGAGGACATCGGATGGCGTTAACATATGTAAGCTGGGTTTAATTCATGTAGTCTCCGCTGGCTCCTCTGCCAGCTCTTGTTTCTATCTGTTAAAAAATTCAGAGCGGCTATAGATTTAGCACAAGATGGAATAGCTAATGACGGCGAAAGAGGCTCTTCCCAGCATCTATGCAAATGCAGCCGTAACCTTCTCATCACTTTTACGATGTAATGAGATAACGGAAGATGAATTTCAATCTCTGCTTATATTTGGCAAGTCTCGGCTTAAATCTGTAATTTGTTACATACCGACTTAATTATGAGACTTTGTGAACATCCAAAACCTTCTCTTTTTTTCGCTCTCCGCAGGATAAGTGCAGCGTGTCCAACTGCGCTTATGAATCTAAGGCTTGTTTGTGACGTTTGTCGCACTAAGTGTCTGATGAAATAAAACTTGTTGGCTTTCGTAATTGTAGTTATCAATCATTTTGCCTCCAAAAGCCCCACACAGGTCAGTCCGGCATCTGTTTATATGATAAGGTTAGCAAAAAAAGATGACCAGGAAAATTGTAAGGGGGAAAAACTTTAACAAAGCATATTTTCCTCTTTCATGACTTCGATTGACCTTTAGGGATATGAATATCTGACATGATGAATCGTCCCGAGTGAAGCGACAGGCTGTGTTCCTTATTAACCAGCTGTGGTCAAAGGAGATAGGAACAATCTTTAAAGGCATGTGTTACACTCCATATTAGTGTTCAAAATACAAAAAAAAAAACACTCTCTGGTGCAATTGCGCCAGCGTCAGCAGTCCTGACCTCTGGTGAATTCCCATTAGTGGCTGAGGGAATGATAGACGGCCTCCCTGCTCTCCATCTCCTCTGCACACTCAATTAAAAGCTGACCTTCAACCCCATGGAGCTGCTGAGATCTGTCCCTGCATATCCGCATGACGGCACAGACGCGGGACAGGTGGGAGATGGGTGCTCCTACAGGGTATGTTTGGCTTCTAGTCACTCTTTCTGTCTCTTCCTTTGTTATCTCTGGGTTCCGAGGGCATTGCCAACCCCCCGTCACCCCCTCCTACCCGGAGTAAGGAAGGAGCCTGGAGCAGTGTAGCGGTTGTTCGGTAGCAGCATCGATAAGAGCTGGCAAGGTCTTGGATCAGGGAATGCTGGGAAACAGACAGCGTTAGGCTCTCTCCTCTCGTAGCAAACAGATAAGCGCTCTCCAGAAATCACAATCGGGAGAGAAAAAAATACAATCCTCCCCTGTGCAGCGTGGCTCAGTGAGTGTAATCTATATACTCAGCTTGAAAAGAAAACACGGATTTCCCTGGAAGCCCAGACCCTTTCAACTCAGCCGACTCTGATAAGACTGTTGTACCTCAGACTACGACACATTCAATTTAATATCAATAAAAAAAAAAACTGCATTTCCAAATCAAAGACACTGTAAGTGTACTTTTTTTCCCCATTTCCCATCCTTTTGTGCTTATGAAAGATTCATGCTGAACTTAAGATGCAAGTCCAACACAAGTGTGTCAGCTTTTGTTGTTTTCTTTTATAACCAGAGATTTAGGTAACTGAAGTGCTTTTCATTCAGAATCTTTGTAGATTGTTTTATTGCTGTTTGTTTTTTGTTTTGTTTTGACTGCTTATATTAGCGCTGTTGCATTCTCCACTTAATCTTCGATTAAAACAAACTCTGATGCAATTGCTCTGTTAGAGCAGTTCATTTGAGTAAGTGTGAATGCTGCCATCTGAACCCTTGTGTGCACCAAACAAGAGCTAAACAACAGAGTTTGTTTGGAAGTGAACCAATACCCATCATTTTAGCGGTCTCAAGCCGCTTCCAAACAAACTCCGGTGTGGTTTGAATGAGTTATGAACACAACACAAACCAAATACTTCTAAACGAACCAAAAACAGGATGTAATGATAAGATGCGATGCATGATTTGACAATGCAGAACAAGCAGTGTATCCAAAACAAAATGAGCAGAGGGCAAACGTGAAGCAACCAGGAGGTAAAATGCCTTTTATGAGCTCTTTGTGAGTTCACAGGTGGTAAAAATAAAATCATATGTACATGCAACAATGAGCGCACTTAGTCCAGCAGACAGCATTAGGTGTATTCTATGTTATTATGTGAAAAGCAGACCGATCGGTGAATGGGTACTTTGATGTCATACACCGATTGGTCTGCACCGGTTTAATTTGAATACACCTTGGGGTGTTCGGTAAGTTCGACCAATCAGGTTGTGAACTTATGACTATACCTTTAGGTTCGGTATCTTTAGGTTTGCTGTCAAAAATGCCAGTGTGAACACTAAGCAGACTAGTACCAAATGTAACTTTTTATTTTTTGGTTCAGACCAAATAATCCAAGAGAACCATACTACAAGTGTGAATATATTCACCAAAAAACTGTTCCAGATGCAGAAAACAAACCAAAAACATGATCTTAATGACTTAAAAGAACTATTTTAAAGAGATCAGAGAAAAATGGTTCAAAAATGCATTCTGTCATTGTTTACTCACAAGTTTTAAATCTGTATGCTTTTTCTTCTGCTAACCACAAAGATATATTGAAGAATATGAAAAAATAATTATTATTATGATTATTATGATTATTATTATTATTATAAATCTTCTTGATGAAAGAAAATCATAAATGTTTGGAATGACATGAGTGTGAGTAAACAGTTTCTGGGTAAACAATCTCTTTAAATGAAAGTCATAAATGCGTCAGTCTAACCTTTTTCTCTTCTTTTCTTCTTTCTTTTTTTTTTTTTTTTTTTTTTTTTTTGCGATACTACTTGACCATTTGCCATACTTGCAGAAATTAGGTATTAAGTAGTAGGGGTAGTTGTGTTTGTGTGTGTTTCATAGAGAGCGAGAGAGAGAGTGTGTGTGAATGCAGTATGAGCAAGTGCAGGATTGTGCATAGATCCACCTGCCTGTATAGATATAGATATGCATGTAGGTGTTTTCTGTCTTTGAATGCTTCAATGGGTTTTTTCACAGCTGTCTATTGGGAATTTGGACTGCCTTAAGGAAAACGAGATCAGGCTAGTAATAAATTGATCTGGGGAAAAATCGGGAGGTGGCAAATGACTTTTAAACTCTGTCATTTGCATCCCGCTTACCTGAGCCAGGCTCTCAGCTTCACTGAGCCATTGATCTGCATGGATTGGTGCAAACCAGACATTGAGACCAGGTGCCTGGCTGCTTGATCCAATTAAATCATTTGAACTGGATTGAATCGTTCCTCCCCTTACCTGCAGTCTCTTCAGCTCAACTTTGGTGATTAGTTTAGCTTCGACTTTCTTTTGGCTTCTCTTTTTATCAGTGTAGCCTGGGTGTCACTTTGTTTTAAAAAGTGGTGGTGACAGTCACACTGGTAATTTGGCAGATGTTTTGTGCCGATGGGCTGGTTGTGACGCACATTTATAATATTAAGCATGGTATGATTTGCAAATTCACTTCCTTCAGTTAAAGTGGATACAGCAAAAACTCCCCACCATAAATGATGCAAATGCAATGAAACATAGAAGTATAGCTAGCGTATTCCACAAATGTGTTTTTTTTTTTTACATTAAAGGTACAAATCCCATATTTTGTGTTAATAATTTATAAGATAAATTTAACCGAGCTTGAAAGGTGTCTTCTTTTTAAGCACATTGAATATTTGTTTCCCTCCTTTAATCATGCAGCAATATCATAAAATATTAATTTACTATTAAATCAACAAATGTAATTTTTCAGTAATTATTAACAAATGAGAGAGGGAGTATGTATATAATTTTATATATAAACTTTTGTTTATTTAAACTTCATTGCTGCATAAAATTCATAGTTTCAGTGCTGCAAAATTTGAAAACCTCATAGAAAATTAATAAGAATCGAAACAGCTCATATACTCATATAATATTTAGTTTGAATTCTTGAGGTTAGCGAACATCGTTTTCTGAAGGTTAAGCACCTTCTTTTGCTGAGCATTTGTTGAAAAAAAAAGTTTCAGGCCTGTTTTTTTGTGCAACTATCTTTGCCAGCTGTCTTTGCCATCAACATTTTAAGACTAGTATTCAAATAAAATGATGGATATACTTGTCAGTTGTCACTGTATAATGACATAACTTTGACTAGGAAAGAAATGATGGTTAAGGTACCAATGATTGCAGACACTCTGTCACTGCTTCTCCATCTTAGTCTCTTTCTGTCTCACACACATACCATCCCTCCAGCAGTAGAGAAAAGAGTCAGCTTTGGGCCGTCTGAGAGCCCTGGAACCCTATGAATAATGCACCATTGTTATCACGCTGCAGCCGGTTCCCTTTTACAATGAAACGGTCTTAAAGCATGAAAGATTTACCAGCTTGTCTCCATTAAAGAGGTGGCCACGGCCCTGCCGGCAACTCTCCACACCCGGGAATCACCTTTAATAAGGACCGTGGGCCAGAGAGAGTGAGCTAGAAGAGGAAGGTGAAAGAGCGGGAGAGGTACAAACAGAATGGAGAGGGAAGGAAGAGAGGGAGGTAGAAGCAGTATTCACCAATGAGTGCATTCTTCATAACATCTTCAGAACATGAAATACACGTGTGAAGAGACTCCAACAGATTTTTTTAGGTCAAACATCACACACATCCTATAGTCTCGCATGACCAAACTCTACTGGGGCCATCAGATGTTAAAATGAAGACAAACCTTCACATAGATATGTAAATGATACTAGGAAAATAACTCTGATGAGACAAATATGAGAGAGACATATGGAAGAATCGACTCACTCTGTAATGCAGAGAAAACTTTACACCTAGCAGAGTTCTTAAGGGGAAAGTCTAGCCAAGGGGCTTCTACAGACGTTAAGGTAACAAATAAATTGATTCACTATGCTAATATCTTAGACAAAACAACAGGGAGTTTGTACAGCATGTTTTCAAGCTTCAGTTCAATAGCATGCAGAAAGGTGTGTGCATGTAATTGAATTAATTACATTGAAATTACATTTTTTAATAATTTTTATATATATATATATATATATATATATATATATATATATATATATATATATACACACACACACACACACACACACACACACACACACACACACACACTTTTTGGACAAAAGATGCATATAAAGAAAGACACATTTGCATCTTTTGATTCCCTCTTTGTTTTTCTACAGTGTGTGTTCCAAACCAGCACACCAAGGTAAGCCAGCCCTAGCCCAGAATGGAAATTCATGCTGGTCTCAGCTGGTCTTTTCAGCAGGGACTTCCTCAATACTGACAAGCTTATAGCTTTCTTTGGTTGTTTTCAGGAGCGCTGAAGTTAATGCGGTTAATAAGCAGCATAAGTGCATCGATGATCGTCCTCCAAATTACACCTCATCAGCAGCTCCCTGTCCAGCTATAAACTGGACGCATACTTTTTAATCAGATACATATAACTATTAACCATCACCGTCCAGCACGGTGGCCTTGTTTGACAGATCCCTATCAATGTATTGATCTCCAGCTCCTCTGTTCTCTCGGTTCACGGAGATGAGTGGGTAATCGAGACTGTCGGTCGCGCTTCTCTTTCAAATGGCCATCATTTCATCCATCAGTTACTGATATGTCCATCAATTCAGCTCTCGTTCACACAGTTTCTGTACGATTGTTTTGCTGGAGGAAGATTTTGAAAGGGGGATTTAGTTAGTCACCCCTTTCATTAAGAAGATGAGATTCATGGATCATTAGTATTGATAGCTTATGCCTCTTTCCTCTGCATTCTGAAACGAGAGCAAAAACGCAATACAGATAACAAAGACATTTTTAATGTACATTCGGAAAATGTGCTTTGACTGGTCACAGTCTCTTTAGTAGAAATCTCTATAATTAGAATCGATAAGCAATTTAATTAGCTTCAGCTGTACTGCGATGCTCGTGTTTGTTTTCTCTTTCATGACGGAAAGAGTGAGAGAATGAATGGAGGGAAAGAAAAGAAGGGCCTAAAGGAAAGATGTAATTGTGAGACTGTGACAATGTCGGTGAAAAAGAGAACGTAAGACATCAAGCGTGCAAACAAAGCCACATGATGTAGCACAGAAACAGACCAGAGATGAGCAGAGTGACAGGGAGCAGTGAGAGGGTGAGCACTGTGGCCTTCACTGTCTATGAAGAGTGTTTCAGTGGCTTTGTGATGAGCCCTGATTGGATCCGGCACTGTGTCTGATTTACATATGTTTGCCATTGTTACTGGGGTTAGTGAATATCATGTAGCAGGTCTAGTGGGAGCTGCGACCAGCCCGAGTGAAGACTTGCCTGGAATTACAAGCAGCTCTGCTTCGCTCGCTCCCGTTTCATCCCTCCAATACTCTCAAACGCTGATCTCTCCCTATCTATCTCTCAGCTTCCCTCTGCTGCTTTTCATCTCTCTCTGCTTCAAGAATATCTGTGGTCCTTTGTATATAGTTCTCTGTCTCTGGTTTCTTCTCTCTGGTTTTCTCTTGTTCTCTCTCTATGTGGTCTCTGGTCTGGATCTAGGGGTCTACTGCTCTCTTTCTCAGGGTCAGGTTTCCAGAACCTCTGGTCAGTGTTTGTGGAGTCTGTAAGAGTGTGTGTGTGTGTGTGTGTGTGTGTGTGTGTGTGTGTGTGTGTGTGTGTGTGTGTGTGTGTGTGTGTGTGTGTGTGTGTGTGTGTGGTGTGTGTGTGTGTGTGTGTGTGCGCGCAAGGGAACATTGGCTGATCGCTACTCAGTCAGCTGTTAAATTAGATTCCTCTGCATGTCCTTTAGCACAATGAAGCCAAGACAAGAACTAGTAACACAAACACACACACATCAGACTCAAAAGTGCATCATGACCAACTAGAGCACTGGGAAAGCAAAACTTATGTTCACAGGCAATTATAACATTAATAACATTTGGCAAGATGTGACCAAAGTACAAAAACAAATAATAATAATAATAATAATAATAATAATAATAATAATAGTTGATAAAAAATGATTACTAGAAAAGACATTTTATGATGTTACAAAACAAAAAATTAAAACCAATGTTGGTCCTTCTATTATTTAAAGAATTCTGGAAATAAATGTATCACTGTATCCACATAGATATTAATCAGTGCATCTGTTTTCGAAATTGATAATAATAAGAAATGTTTCTTGAGCACCAAATTGGCATATTAAAAGGATTTTTGAAGGATCGTGTGACACTGAAGACTGGAAATCCAGCTTTGTCATCACAGGAAGAAATGTGACCCTGGACCACAAAACCAGTTATAAGTAGCATGTGTGTATTTGTAGCAATAGCCAACAATACATTGTATGGGTCAAAATTAATATTTTTCTTTTATGCCAAAAATCATTAGGATATTAAGTAAAGATCATGTTCCATGAAGATATTTTGTAGATTTCCTACCGTAAATATATCAAAACTTAGTTTTTGATTAGTAATATGCATTGCTAAGAACTTCATGTGGACAAATTTAATGGCAATTTTTTTTATTTTTTTGCACCCTCATATTTAAATTTTTCAAATAGTTGTATCTCAGCCAAATATTGTACTATCTTAACAAACTATACATAAATTTATTTGACCCTTGTGACTGGTTTTGTGGTCCAGGGTCACAAATGGGTCACAATGTAGGCTAAAAATTCAATTAAATTCAATTAAAATCTTTACTGACCCCAAACTTTTGAAAGGTTTGTTTATATATAAATATATATAACAGACAGTTTCAGTATAGAGTGCAATGAGATGCAGGTTCAAATTATGAATCATTTTTTTCTATCTTGACAGGAAGTGATCACCATAGATTTTTGTTGGAAAATAACAATACAGACATTTTCTGGATATTGGGAGGAAAAATCTGAATGCGTTTCATATTGGGGGAAAAAATCCTTTTTTGTTAATAATTATAGTAACTTATCAAAGATCCCTTGTTTTGGAAGTTGCATTCAAAATCTGTTTAGGTAAAAAGTTCTTAAAGTATTTGTTTCCTGCAGGTCATGCAATACTATCCTTGAAGACACTCGACTTGTTTACTTCAACAGTTTAGTCAGCTGATGGCAGAATGATGTGAACTTTGAGACGGTTTCGAAGCCAGAAGTTGTTATTACACCACCATGCCTTGCCATTGATACCAATTTAGTGTTCTAGGACAGTTCATCCCCTGCAGTGTAGCACAATCCGTCTCATGTTCTGAGACCATCAGACCCACTTCACGTCAGGAGTATAATGCCTGCAAATCTCCGGCTTCTTTATTGCGAGCAATTTCTTGTACAGCTGAACGACATCTGATATCGCCGAGGTGAGCTGAAGATGGCTCGCGGCATCATGTTGAATCCCACGTCAGTACAGACGATGTTTTCGCCTCTTGTTCTACAGTTCAATTACAGAGTTACTCAAACACTGCAGCGATGAATGCTGTAAGAAATTTAAATCAGCCAGAGGAACAAACACAGGCTTGCAACAAGTTACGATTAGAACAGGGCCATGCTGGATTTTCAGCAGGAGAATGTCATTTCATTAAGGAATAATGCCTGAAATGTGAATCACTTCATTAATTATTAGCCATACTATGATTATGTGTGCGCATATAAGTCTATATGCATGTGTGGGACTCTACACTATTTTTTAAGCAGAATTGAACAGATTTTCCTCTAAAATTGGCATAGAAAATACATAAGGGCTGCAGATTTTGTCTGGGTCTGTATGAGCAATAATGTCACTCCAGAAGTGATGTATGCTGATATCATTCACTGAAGCAGTTTCTTCTCTTTCACACACACACACCTCAGAGGGGTAACAGGCAGTCTAATGGTCCCTGAATAAAATAATATTCCAGCTGACAGGCCATAGGACAGCCCTAATTAATAAAAGTTATTAAAAACTGTTGTCAAGGGACAAAACGAATTAGAGCGGTATCATGAAGCCGCTCAGGTAGGGGCTGGGAATTGTAGGTCAGACGGAGGAAGAAAGAAAAAGAACGATGGACAAAGCTGCACCTAGACTAACTGGACATAGAGTTCAGCCAGATGCTTGCATGTGTTTACATTCAAATATGTGTCAGCGTGTGTATAATGTGAAACCATGTTGATGGGGCAAAACAAATGTGACAGTTGAATTATAACCATGTCAAGATGACAGATACAGACATGCTGATGAGCCTTACGCTCTCATTTCTCTTCTTCACTACCCCCTTTCTTCCAGTTTTTGTCCATGTTCCAATTTAACCTTCATGTTCTGTTGAAATTGACTGTTGTTTTTATGTTTGGTGTCGCAAATGATACATATAGAATAATGATATAAAATTTTAGATTGGCTACTTATTTTCCCTTTTAGAGCTTTTTCCTCTGACCTAATCAAAACTCAGTAGACAGATCTTAATTTAGGGATGGTTCACCCCCCAAAAAATGAAAATTGTCATCATTTACATTCACCTCCATGAGTTTCTTTCTTCTGCTGGACACAGAAGATATTTTTAAGAATGTTGGTAACAAACAGTTGACATTTGCCATTGACTTACATTGTATTTTTTCCATACTATGGAAGTCAATGGCTACTGTCTTGAACTTGAACTGTCCATTTATCCTTCTCTCTGAGAACCTAAACATGAGTAATATCTTTAAAAATCTATTTCTCATAGAGAACCTTTGAAATCAAGTCAAAATTTTACAAGTTGTAATAAGATTTGCCAAAGTCATTAACCTGATAGTTCAATGTTAAGTTTGAGATATTAAAATGAAACCTCTGAGGCCTCAGACAGAACATGAAGGTTACAGCCAACGTCAGCAGGATGTCATCACTAAACCTGAGGTAACTCTAGCCGAACTCTCTCTTTTCCTTCTCTCTAGGTTTTATCATGGATTCCTGAAAGTGTATTATTGACTTGAGCTAGGCAGCTTTTGTGTTTTCCGTTTTATTAGAGATGAGAAGAACAAATTTTCGAGTCTTTTAAATGAGTTTGTTTCTCATTCCATTTAGTGTGCGAGTGGGAGCGGTGGGCGATCGGCCCCGAGAGTCTGTGATTGGTTAAAGATTTTTGATTTTTTGGAATGGGAAAGGAGAAAGCAGAGAGCAATGAAAATTGTGTGATTTGTCTAATTAAAATGGATCCTACTAGACCGTCGATATTTTTGTTTACTGACTAAATGTCTGCTGTGTTTTGGGAAAATCGTCCCCCAGTGTCTCCCTCCGTCTGAAGTCTGGAGATAACCATCAATATTAACCATAGCAAAAGAAGATGTGCTTCCTGTTTATGCTGTCCACACTAATCGTAGCATATGTGTGTATGTTATCCCATTCACTTTTGTACATTAGAACTCCCACAATCTGGACAAAATGGGGTGGTTCTCGTCTTTTTAAACATACAGGAAAACCTAATGTTAATACAGAACTGTCATGTACTTCTTTTGATTTAATATCCCAGATTTTTTGCTTTTATTGGAGTTCAAAGAATATAAAAGCAGCTTGTTTATATATTACGATCCACACTAGCTCCGAGGGAGGAATATATGAGAAATAGTTGTTTACTGCTTTTGAAGTGCCCCCCTTCCCTGTATTAGTCTTTGACTGGGAGCTTTAGGGGGCATAGAGACATGTGCTCGGGTCCTGCGGGTGCAATGTTACGTCCTTACTGTTCACCTTCTGGGATATAGAGAGGCAGTGCTGTCTTTAATGTTGAATGTCTGCATATCTAAGATGTTCTCTTGTGCACATCACCACAGGGTTTTACAGAGAGAAATCTATAGGAGCGTGCTGTATGTTTATGCACGGTTTTTTGGACATGCATGTGTGAGTTGTTGTTTCTCTGCCTATAATACACCTCATCATTTTTGTCTTAACCAGCCACGACAAGGCATTTTGTGACATTTTGGATGTTGCTTCTGTTCCACATAACTGAATGTTAAACATCAAATGTACTGTATGTGAACAGTATTTGTATCTGTGAATGTATCGTTCTACTATTTTATTTGTTCTACTCTTTTATCTTTCTATCTATCTATCTTATTCTATTTATCTAATGTGCTATCTATCTTGTTAGTATCTAGTTGGTACATAATCAAAACATAGACTGCTACATATTTTACACATTGTTTTACAGTGAAAGTATATACATCCTTAAAACATTCTTAAAAATATAAAGTTACAGTACTTGAAGCAAAATGTAAGTTTTTTTTTTTTTTTTTTTTTTTTTTTTGTCTTTTCAGAGTTTGTTTTAAATTAATGTTATTTTTCTTTGGTAAATTGTTCTTATTGGCAAAGTGTTGTTGTTTTAACCATACATCTCATTATAGTTTGTTAGATTAATACTTGAAACTAGACAAAAACTATATGCCAATGACATAAGTAAAAGAAAAGCAAGTCCTAATATCTTAAACAGTTTTGTTTCTCTAATAAATGTGTTGTTTTAATACATTTTAGACAGTTTTATTGTCTTTTTAGCAATAACATTTTCCTCTAGTACACATTATTAGGTCAGTGTTAGGTGTCTCAGAGAGATACAGTTACATAAGGAAACTATTCTCACTCTCCAAACTTAACAGCAACTTCTCCTCTGTGCCTGCTCTTCTCTCGAATGCATCAGACCTTTTGGCTTCTGTTGATCCCAAGTCCCGTCTGCTGTTTGCACGTGAAATCACTCACACATCTCACACTCCTGTCACCACAGAGGATTTTATCATCTGGAAAAAAACAATAGCATTCCTACGCGGCTGTGCTCACTATTTTAAAACACACACACAGAGAGTGCTGCTCTCTCACAGCGCTAAATTTCACCCTTCAAACCTGCTTTATGTCATGGGGTTACAACTAGGTGAGACTGACACACCACAGCAGCTCTCCTTCTTTCGCTTGAGTTCACACACACTTGGTTAGGAGTGCTAGTGGGTGTGTGTGTGTGTGTGTGTGTGTGTGTGTGTGTGACTGTGTAGTAGAAAAGAGAATGAATGCATTGGCGTAATGGCTGGGAGGGGGAAATGGACCCTATGACTCATAGATTAAAATAGATCATGTCTGCAAATAAGAGGGGGGATCCTAGCTGTACCCAAACTAATATGCACACGGTAACAGAGCCTCTCGCAAGGTCTGTGCCCAAATCACTCGTGGGCACCAGGAAGGACCTGTGCTTGGCCGACACGATACAAGCAGCAGCCTAGCTTTGGAAATGATTTCCTAAGTACGCTTGGGAGGGGCTTTTCAATCCAATTTGCACCAGCAGAGTGCTTCTCAGTAATCAGACTGGAGGCGTGGCACGAGGCCTGCGGCTATGGAAGCGCTCCGCTGAGAGCAGATCGATACCGGCTGGCCCCGACCGGCCAAAATCCACCCTTCACTCAATTTCAATTTCAAAGTACTTTATTGGGATGATGGTTTTACATACAATATTGCCAAAGCATCAATATACACCACAGAGGTGGCTGTAATGGTAATAAAAATGACAATAAAATGTATTATTATTTTAATATTCATATTTTAATACAGTATTTATTTCTTACCTCAATGACAAATTGTTGTTGTTGTTGTTTAACCATAAATCTCATTCAGTTTTGTTAGATAAATACTTCAAATAATAATAAAAAATAAAAAACATTTAAAATTAAATTTGCCAATAAGATAAGGAGAATAAAGTTTTTTTATGTTAAGTTTTTTTTTAATATACTTTTTTTTTTTTTTTATTTTTTTTTTTTTTTTTTAATATTTTTTTTGTTCTTTTGAACGTTTTATATGTCAAAGAATCCTGAAAGAAAATGTATCACACTCTCCACAACTGTTTTAATAATAATATTTATAATAATACTAAATGTTTCTTGAGCACTGAAGAAAAAACTGGTGTAATGGCTGCTGAAAATTCAACCTTTCTGTGACAGGAATAAATGATTATATTGCAATATATGTATGTATATGGTAACACTTTACAATAAGGGTACATGAATAATCATGTACTAATGCCTAAATTAATACTTAATACTTAATTCATCAAATACTAATGATTATTAAAGTTGTTAACTAATGAAGAGCTATCCTTAACTACAACTGGAGTCATATGGATTCACACATGAATAACACCAGCCTTAATTACATGTTAGTACATGTTTGATAGTTAATGCATTAATTAACATTTATGGGTAAACTAAATCAAACAGCCTCTTTAAGAAATAATGAGAAATACTCAGACTTTAAAAGAATTTAATATTATCATTTTTTTAACTGTTGTTAAAAAAACTGTTTTTTTACATCTTCAGCTTTGCCATAAACATTACTGGGTGGCAAAAGATTAGCTGATCCTCCTCATCAAGTGTAGAAAATACTAAATACACTAATAACTGATCTTGTTTTGTGTTGTTCTCTTTCCCTTTAAACTCACCCTGCTGTGACTTATATAACAGCTAAATAAAAATAAAACCTCAAAATCCACAAAGAACATTTGTAGAACAATCCACACCACATCTCTTAACCGGGCTAAATGAGCTAATTATTATGGGTCATGACTTTACTTGAGAGGGCCATCAATAATTAACTCATTATTAACTACCCATATACACTAACATTAACTCATGGCTTGTTAATGCATTATTTTGACATGACTTTACTTGAAGGGGCCCAATCATAATTAATTCACTTTTAACTACCTACTAAATTCAGCTCATGATTTATTTTATACTTACTATCAAATACACATGAACTAACACAGCGAGTATTTAGCCCGGTTAAGAGATTTTCAAGAAGTCAGAGAGCGGAGGTACAATATCATCATGGCCTGCATCTAGATGGACAGTGAATTGTTTCCAGTTTTGGCATTTCTTTAGGAATTGTTCTACAAATGTTGTTTATGGATTTTGAGGTTTTATTTTTATTTAGCTGTTTATAAGTCACAGCAGGGTGAGTTTAAAGGGAAAGAGAACAACACAAAACAGACTAGATCAATCATAAAGTTAAAAATGTGATATTCAGTTCTTGTAATTTATTTCAAAGCCAGAGTATTTGTTGTTATTTCTTATAGAGGGTGTTTGATTTAGTTTACCCATAAATGTTAATTAATGCATTAACTGTCAAACATGTACTAACATGTAATTGAGGCAGTCATTATTCATGCGTGAATCCATATGACTCCAGTTGTAGTTAAGGATAGCTCTTCATCAGTTCATGATTAGGTAACATCTTTAAAAAATCATTAGTATTTGATGAATTAAGTATTAATTTAGCCATTAGTACATGATTATTCATGTACCCTTGAGAATTTTTTACAATACTTTTGTAGATTTTTTTATAGTATTTTTATGTGTTTTTTCCACACAGTTATATTAATTTTATACTGCCTGTCGTAAACATGCACAGACATTAGTATTTTGATATTATTATTATTTCTTTCAGGGGGTTTTTTCCCGATTAATTTCGAAATAAGTAATTTGATGTGTGTGCAATGTGTGTGTTTGAGGCAATAAATTCATATGAAATTGTCCTGTTTTGTTCTGTGAGATTAGTGTAGTTCTTGATGTAGCGGCGTCTTCTGTCCTCTCTGGTCTGGTGACAGTCGCTTACACGCCTGTCCAACTCACTCGCAAAACATCTCAAACTTCAAGCGGAGCTGTGAGCAACTGTGATCTGCTCCACTGAGGATTTTTATTCCTTCCCATGTTTGTGTCGAGCTTTCGCAAGCGTTTGCCAACAGTGTTGATCAAAAATTGCATAAGGCCTCCCTTTGAAACTGATGAAGGTCTTGAGTTATTGGCAATCTTGGGCTTCATTCATCTTGCAACCTGTGGAGTGACTGTTTGTGATCCCGGTGGTAAGGCTAAGGGTTAAATCCTGGCTTGAATGACTTGGATGCCCCACTCACTCTCCCCATTGGGAAGGAAAATAAATTCATTTAGCGAGCATCGGCTGGGGCTCTAAGGCTGGCGGAGGGTGGAGGAATAGGGGTTGGGGGTGGATAATACCATTTAGCTCATCGCGGAAATCATTTACGGGCACAATTTGACGACAAGGATCGAGGGATGTTTTTAGTGTGGCATGGCTTCAGCCATATTGATGGAGATCTTTCTCTCTCCTCCTTCAGTTCTCTCTCACACTCGCTCTCTCGTTTCTGTCTTCCACATTTATAAGCTATCGGAGTCTCATTCTACAGAACGATGTGGAAAGGGCACTGATTAAATAAAAGCTGCCGCAATGGAGGGTTGTATTAAATATCAATTTCTGATTTAAGTTTATCAAAAACAAAACCACATAGCGAGTGATTTTTCTCCGCTCCATGGCCCCGCGTCGTTCTCAGTTCAGTCTCGCAGTCTGTCTCTGTAAGATGAAGGATGAACGGTTTGTTTTGGCTTCACTATATGAAGCCTGTTTGTATTTCCTCTGTGATTTGGCACTTCTCATAACAGTAATGGCCATTTTTAAATCAGGTTAGGTTTGACTGTATGATGGAAGCTGAGAGGTATGTGAACCGAATTTGTGTAATTCAGTGTGTGCACTCCTATAGGAATATTAAATGTGTGATATGACACAGAGAGGTCAGATCTATAATGTTACAGAAAGCTTCTGTTCTGTCACACCAGTGCATTATGGGAGCTGTCCGCGGTGCTGAAGGCTTTTCAGCATTGCTGTCATATACAGCAGAGTTGGACAAAATCAGAATTTCAGAATTGACTCTTTCTCAGTTTGAATTCATGAACTTTGAATTGTAAAAGAACTTTGAATTTACAGAAATTGAAATGTAAACTGAAATTAAAATTTTAACATGAATAGCGTATGTCTGTCTGGTTTCAGTTAAAAACAAAATAAGCTAAAGTTGTCTGTCTCTCTGTCTATTTAAACTTTTTTTTTAATTCTGTTCAAGTTTTAAAAAATACACATTGAGGAATTAATGTTATTATTTTTTATAATTAATGAATTTATTAACTGTAGTATTTTAATAATACAAAATGTTAATTTTAATAATGTTTTATATTGTTGTTGTTTTTTGTTGTTGTTGTTTTTGTTGTTGTTGTTGTTTGGGATCCTTTCCTAGATTTACAAGAAATATACATTTAGGAATTATATGATTGTTAAATGTATATTTGAATTTTATTATTAAAGTAGTAATTAATAATTTATAGCATTATTTTAAATAATATTTAAAATATGTTTGCTTTTAATGTTTAAACTTTTATTTGACTCTCCTGTTCTAGTTTTAAAAATTTTTTGCAATTATATTATATTATATTATATTATACTATATTATATTATATATTATATTATATTATATTATATTATATTATATTATATATTATTTTTTATAATCAGTTTATCTATCCATCTATCAATCTTGCCTTATAACCATCAAATTTCAAGGCTTTTTAAACTTTTCAAACAAGCTTATCACAGCAACATTCAAAGTTTTTATTGATAAACTTTCCTTTTCAAGTTAATATAAGATATAATATTATAAAGCATAATATTAAATACAAGACTTGTCTGTTACTGGATAATCTTAAATTCCGCATTTGTAATTTCAAGTAAATTATCATTGGAATTTCTTCATCCTAGCAGGAATTCCATTAGAATTTAAAAGGCTTCTCAACTGAATCAAGCACTCGAGTTCTGAGGAACTCTTTCAACTGACTTCAGACATTTCACCACAACTTTTATCTCTCATTGGTCTCTCTCATCTCACGGTAACCTCACATCATGTAGTGGTCACTCTCTGACCGCTGCGATGACGGACAGTCCCAGAGGTTTGATTTTACCGCACATCCTCTTGGCGTCTGTGGTAGAGTATGGTACAAGCTCAGGTCATCACTCAAGCTCTCTGTGACCGCAGGCGGATCTAATGGGAGCTAATCGGGCGTCAGCTCTCTTAGGTCATTTTTGCTTAACCTTCCAGAAAAAAAAAAAACTTAATGCACATAGAAACAAGAACAACAAAAAAAAACATAGGCCATGTGGGTTTAGAGACCAAACACCTTCAGCACAGGTGTAAAACGGAGAAAACAAAGCACATTATGTTGTTTGCAGGTGCAAGAGCCGGAAAAAAACACATCGAAAATGTGAGGCTGGATTACTGACTGTTTCATCCGCCTCATAGCCTGCCAGATGCAAAGGAAGCTGCTCTCTATCCTTCATTTTATCTTTGGAAAATGTGGCTTACTCGTCCATTTAGCTCACTGAATATTTCATAGCGTGGAGTCAACACACACGGCAATAAAAAGGTGATTTCAAGCGAAAGCCATATCCGGCAGACTTTATGGGCGTGCAAGCACCTCACCTGGATCCCCCCCACCCCACCCCCTTGCTTTCTGCCCACATCCCAAGACAGAGTGAAGACCACCCCTCCCTGTCAGGCTTATCTACTGTTTTTCAGGCCGCTGGACAGACCTCACCCCCATTGGTGCTTTGAGACGGGGGGCTGCATCAATACTGCTTAATGTTTTAGTGAATTACAATATCCACCCCAGGCTATGGGCTGCCTCAAACTTTTTCCTCTATCTGACTAGGAGAGAGTCAGACACTGCCTGGGTGGTGCAACTTGAGGAGTGGGATGAAAGAAAGAGATGCAGAGTTAGATGGATGGACACGTAGACTCAGAGAGACAAACTTCCACATTTAATCAATAGAACACCCGCACTTGTCAAAACTTGAGTTCGGCGCCCCACGTAACTGAAGTTGCATGTACAGGCTTGTGTGTTTGTGTATCAAACTGTACATGTTTCATCAAAACGGAACTGTACATCGATGCTTAGCACACCGTGTGTTGCGTCAGCGTCTCAGTTTGAGCTTCTGGAACTTCGAGACATTGTAAGAAAGTGCAAACAGACAGAAAGAACTGAGAAGTAATAAAATTCCAGCTTCCTTATTCCTCACTCCTTCTCACCCCTCCACGCCTGTCCGGCGTGCGTTCGGCCACGGAAGAGTGCATTTTTCATTTGGATAATGGAGCATTGACTCTAATTGAGAGGACAGCCTCATTTGTTTGCCAACATGTCAATGGCCGGGCCTCTCATTGTTTCCACTACATTTACATTAATGCATTTCTCCCCACTTCTATTAAACGGCATCCTCTCCAGCCAAAGCTGCTGCTGCTGCCTAATGCTGCTTAGTCAGTGAAAAAAGGTTAATAACAATCAAGCAGAAATGGGAAAGAAAGGCTCTGTGTTTCCTACGGCTCTTCATTGGCCTTCTGTAATGGACAGTGGTTGTAAAGGCGGAGGAGACCAAATTCTGCTGAGATTTTCTCTTTTTGTAATTTTATTTATGGGCTTTTTAGCCCATATTATAGAACAATTGAGAAAGACAGGAAAGTTGAGAGAATGGGATTGGGAAATGACAGTAGGATGTACTCAAACATGAATCCTCAAGAGCCAACAGCTCTCAAGCACCACAGATTTATATATATATATATATACATATATATATATATATATATATATATATATATATATATAGTATTCATTTGAATCATTCTTTTATAAGCATTTACATTTTTTTTTTAAATTTAATACTATATTGTTTTACACTAATATCTTTTTAGAATTTTAAGTATTTTGTGATTATTATTTTATAAATACTGTTTTATATAAACATGTTATTTTAATGTTTAGAATATTCATATAATAGTTTTCATATTTTAATTTTTATACAATTTTTACACATAAAAACCTTTATACATATTTTTCTTTTTTTCTTCTTCTTCATTTCTAGGAAAAGAAAGAATTAGGCATGTTTTTTTCTCTCTCAATTTCAATTTGTTTTAATTCTACTTCATTGAATCAAAATGCAATTCTGCATTCTGTTTGCCTTCTCAATTCATAATGAGTTCAGATTCAGGAATATTATTGTCTGTACAAACTACTTATGTGGTTCCAAACAAGAAGTCATTTGTGTCCAGGGTGCCTGGTGTTTTATTTTTTTTAGCTCATCAGATTTTGATTAATTAAGGAGCAGGCACAGAAAGTGCTATAGAGATCCCATTACCCAAAGGTTGGTTAAAGGAGCTGTTATTGCCTCTCTTTGCCATGAGCTCTCAGGACAGGGTCAAACTCCAAGGTCTTAAATTTGTATAAGATTAATACGTTGATATGAGTCCCTCGGGGTAAGCAGCTTTTATATAGCAAGATTTAGACACATACAATACACAAGCACACATTTACAGAAAAACGCACAATACACTTGTACAGATGACCCAGTTGCACCTGTGCTGACAAGAGCACTCTGCCCAGAGAGTAGCCCTCATCTGTCATACACACACACACACACACATCAGTGTTTTAGTGTTTTTTGGTTTTGGTTAGGTAATGTGTTATTTCATTAAAACAGACACTTGCGCTTGACCACACTAACACACCTGCATTATGTGCAAATGAGTACTTCTCATCTCTCATCATCTCACAGTACACACGCTCCCTAAAATAAGCCATCTGACCATCTGTAGCATCAATGAAACACACTTTAATGTGCACAAACATTGTTTTGCAGACCAAAACAAAATGAAAATTAGTTCCTATGTGACTTTTATGTCTGTTACAGTCGCTTTATTTGATACGATTTACTCTTTTATATGAAATTCTATTATTTTATAAAAAATATGACTATTATTTTGTAAACTAATAATTTTTTAATAACTTTCTGAAAAAGTTAAAACCCCTTCTGTCCCACCCAAACCTTCTGTCTGAACAGGAAATACGCCAACTCAGGACAGAAAACTGCATTTATCAAGCAGCTTTTCTCATTGGGCCTTTAAGCTGCACTTCAAGAACAGTCACTAAGCCAGTCCCCAATAGCACAAATGATGACACCTGTCAGAGGAAGAGAGAAAAATTACGCACCCCCACATCCTAATGTTCGCTGATAAGATTAGAAAACATCGTGTTCTTCGGTGACTCAAAATGAACAGGAAAGCAACAGAGTAAAGAATCTCATTTGCATCCGCTTCAATGGAGAGAAATGGATGAGAAGAAAGAAAAAGCACATTCATTTACATGCTGATACACAGAGCGAAAGAAAGACACCTCTTCACACAGAGACCTAAATGAGGGGGTAGATACTCATTTAATTCCAGCGTGGAGACAGGGAGTGAGAGAAAGCGCTTAAGTGAGACAGAATGAGTGAAACAGAGGGAGGTGAATATGAGGAAAAAGACGAGAGAGGCCTTGAAAAGGGGAAACAGCAGCTTGTATTAGAAACCTGTAATTTAAATCAAAGGTTATAATCAAAAATTTATCAGTTAATTGATCTCGCACATGCTGCTTGCCAAGAGAGCAATTTAGAACCCTGTCGCTCGGGCTGCAAATCTATCGAGCCCTGCTCTATAAAGTAAGTTTGTTGCCTTGTAATGATCAAGCAGTCCTCTAATGTTCTCTGAGAGCTGATATGATAGGGCCCAGACAAAGCCATTCAGCAGCCAGGACCCCACGTGTCTCAGATGCAGCTGCTTTTCTCTGATAAGACAAAGAAAAATCATGCCTCAGAAAGAAGGAACAGGACAACCAAATATTACAATTCTGTAATCATTTACTCACCCTTATCTTGTTGCAAATTTGTATGCTTTTTTCTTCTGTTGAACACAAAAGGAGAATTTTGATGAATCTTCATGTAATATACTTTTTTCCCATCTTTTAAGCTCCAAAAGTCCTGTAAGTTTTTAAGATAGATGTATGTGAGGAACACACAGAAATGTTGTTATTCTTTGATAAACTTTTCTTCTGAAGATTATTGAGTGAGCTGAACTTCAGAACATAATCGATCCAAATCATTTAAAAGAACTGCCTCAAAAGCTAATTCTCAGGTTCAACTCACTGATTCATTGATTCGTTCAGAGCGACTCTGGAGTTCATCACATAATCTGTTGTGTGGCTTTAAAAGACTTTGAACACAGAGCACAAGTCATTTGGACTGCATTTATGGTGTTATCATGCTGGTGTTTTGTTATTTGTGATGTTTGAAAGATGTACGGTAGCCACTTATTCCTTTTTTTAACCCTTAATACATTTTAATATCAGATGAAAAGTGTATAAGGGAGAATATTTCTTTTGCCAGCAAAGAACAGGGATCTGAATCAGCGCTTGGATTTAATCACTATAAGTGGTTTTAATATCTGAAGCTTATCATGGTGTATGATTCAGGTTCAGATTGTCAGGTGCATTAGTTGCTCTGCAAGTTGTTCTGCCATTATCATGGAATTAGGTCCCATTCTATCCTCTCATGTGTTATCACGACCCAGGCATACAGGGCTCTTATGATGATCGCTCATGTCACGTCTATGAGTACAGGGCTCTTATGATGATCGCCCATTTTATCAAGCTTTAAACCATGGATATTGCATGCATTGTCCCTTGAAGAACCAGAAAATCTGGATTAGTATGAGATATGTAACAATAAATCTGATAAAATCTCTCTCCTTCTTTCTTTCCAGGGTAACCAGGAGGCCCCTGCTCCCCCAGAAGCCATGGCTCAGCCGTACGCTCCAGCACAGTATCCTCCCCCTCCACCTCAGAACGGGTTGCCTGGCGAATACACCCACCCTGGGCAGGACTACACGGGGCCCAGTCCGGTCCCTGAGCACGCTGCAGCCCTCACTATCTACACACCCACACAGACACACAGCGAGCCACCTGGCACTGACAGCAGCACGCCTTCCCTCACAGGGACTAGCAGCATACCAGTGAGTGCCACTAGCAGCATGCAGGCATGGAATATTTATTTTATTTTATTTTATTTTATTTAGAATTCCATGTGAGTCATACGAGTAGCAAAATCACAATGTATAATTATGTTGCATCTAGTGTAAGGTGAAAAACCAGTGTTATTTCACAAAAACAATCATGCTGTGAAAAAAATATAGATTTTCAATAAAAAACAATGCAAATTACAGTTTTATAAAGTGTAAAAATATTTATGCAAAGTAAATTGCCATTGGGAGGTGGCAAAAAGTTCATTTTTTACCCCATGAATAGGATGTTTTTATTCATTTTTGAGTTACTTTTAACATCGTACATTTTTTGTTGTCAGAATCAGACTCTAATGTCCCATTTTAACATGTCTGCATTCAGACAGACTGAGATGAAGAGAAATTGGGGCTAGGAAATAGAAGAGTGTGGAATGAAAAGAGCTATAGAGCTAGTGCAAGCAAAGATAAAAGCATAGGACAAAATAAAAGACGTTGAGAGAAAAACCATCCTTCTCTATTTAAAGAGTTCTTCTGCTTTCTCTCTCCATTTTATCAAGCTTTAAACCATGGATATTACATGGCTTCATATCTTAAACCCCATGGAGCCATTTACCATGGCTAACAATATCACAAACGTCTCAATGGACCACTTAACGAGTGCTGCCCAAGTGCTTTATCTGAGCATATGACAAGAAACTCTGAGAGGAAAGAGTGTCCTTAGACCCGGTCCCGTGGGTAAGTTGTGTCTTGTCTGTTTGCGCTACCCTTTCTTGGTTCCTATAGGCCTTTGATTAACACATTCACTTACACTGGAGGGAAAAAAGCAGAAGGACAGATAAATCCCTAAAGGTTATTTTATTTTATTCACTTATTTATTTTATTCACTTACATTTGATTTGATGTTATATAAAGGATTCAGGGCTTGACACTCATCCTTTACAAAACCCTTATACCATGGTCCTTGTAAAATACAAAGTTTTAGCATCATTTAGTCACTGTATTCACTGGAAATTTTGTTTTAAATATTGGACAGTTTGGCCCAAAGTGTCCCAACTTTTTCTGCAAATCTAAGTATCTACGTAAGCATCTAAATACAGTTTCTAACACAGTGTCTACACCAGACGTGACAGTTGTCACACCCGGCTGCAGCAGCTAAAGTCTGTCTACACTGGACGCGACAAAGTGACGTTGAAAATCTTTTGAAATTTGTGTCAATACATCATAAATAGAATGCAGCAGCAATTTTTTGTCAGGGATTTGTCGTGTCGTGCCACTCGCATCCGGTGCTGACACTGTGCAACAGTTACTTTTGTTGTTATTGTAGCTATCAGGAACATATATTTAATGTTCCTGATAAACACCATGAGTGTCTCATTTTCTTTAGAGGATAAAGACTTTGCTGGAGCCCAAATTTGTGTTCACAGTTTGCTAATTTATGTCATAGGGAACTAGGGAGTAAAATGAGACACAGCCAGAGAAAGATCATAAGAGAGGAGTGGGAAAGAGAAATTACAGAGCAAAAACTTTTCTTCAATACAAAAAGATGTACAAGGTCTTCCTGGCCTTTGGGGGGTGGGGTGAAAATGTAATCTTTTTCTCTTTCTGATTGGGATATGCGTAAAGCTCTGAGGTGGTGTGGTTTAAAGGACGTAGATATAATCCCACGCTCAGCAGATCGCAGAGAAGCGATGCTGACAGGCCCCGTAAAGGCACCTGAGCTCTAGCTGGGCTAATCCACGGCTCGACTGGAGGATGTACTTAAGCTGTCACTCTGGCCTAACCCACCAGGGAAATTCTCCCTTTCTCCCTCTTTTCTCTCTCCCCACGGAGGATCATTAGCAAAGAAGGAACACTACACCTCAGAGAGTGGACGGTAATCACATCAGATCACATATCAGATCACAACAGCACAGACTCTAGATGCTTGGTAACTCAGCGATAAAAGACTACTTACCTCTCTTTAGGGTACGTGCTAACAGTTTTCCACTATGACTGTCATATTGCCTTGGGTGGAATTGTCTAAACTTTGATTTGCAACTCGCTCAAACACAGCCGTACTGCTCAAAGGAGCGTGATGTTATGTTATTAAGGCAATGCCATTATTTCCTGCACTTATTCTTGGCCGCCTTCCCTGAGTAGTTTTTACTGTGCCATTGATAATAATATTGCAGGTATAAGCGCTCTTTAAGCCTCCATATTCGTTACCGGCTAAACCTGTTGCGAGTCAGATTACCTTGTCTAATTAATTAGAGCTTTGCGCAAGAAAGGCCAGTGTCTTCTTTCTAGATGACATTTGACGGTTTGTATTCGCATCTCAGTGTGAGGGAAGGATGATGGGATAGGAGGGGAGGATGGCAGAAGTGTAGAAGAACAAAAAAATATAAAGCGGCTCAAGCTAATCCCTTTAAGTGAAGCACTGGTTTGGCCCTAATCGGATGTAATCTACCTGCTTGGCAGCTTTCCAATCAGATAGTTTCAATTATGTGGTTGTAGGGGCATTCTGAAGGGGGGAAGTGCTGAGCTGAGCACTTTGAAAGTGATTTGCAGATAACACTGAATGAGTGCGGCAATAGAAACGATTTAGCAGGACTCATTCCACACCCAACCGCACATAAAAACACGGGCATGAGCGAATGTGGGCAAACACGAGCCTTCTGTGACGTTGCGGTAGGGGAGGGGGTTTGGATGTGAGGTCCAATGTGGTGGTGTATGATAATGTTCAGGCAATTATTTATTGGTGCTGCTTGGCTGCTCCATTCCTTGCGGAATGTGAAGTGCAGGGAAGTTGCTCTTCTACAACAGGAATGGAAACGAGAAGTGCATCGGATGTATGGAATGAGTGTAGTTCAGTGTTAGGGAAGGCTAGCAGAAAAACACAAGTGAGAGGAGATGATCCAGTATATACTGTATGTGATAGGGCAGGGGTTTTCAAAATCGAATGGCAAAATGTAGTTAGATAGATATCTATCAATTTAAAGTTGATATGATGCATGTTTACTAAAAAAATGCTGGACAGAGTATGTCAGAGCGATTTGTCATTCCACATTTGTCATTCACTAAATCATTTGGCATATTTAATCCCAGACCCTGGCAAATGGAACATTATGTAACACTCCTGACTTCAGTTGTGGTAATTGGCTGTCATAAACCTTTAGAGGGAGTAGTATACCTACTTGGGGTTAATTTGGGGAGCTCTTCTTAGCTGACCATAAAATCCTCCCGTATGGATTTACTATTAGCTTTTTTGGCAGGATTCACATTCTGGTACTCTAATGCAGGTTGCTTAGCTCCTCCCCGTTGTCATCCTGATAAACGGAGTGCTGGAGAGAGGGTCATAGTCCGTCTGCATGTACAAGCAAGACATCAAATCCTCCTCCTAAACATCTTGCGACGTCCTCCGGAGGACGACCTGGCAACCCAAGCGAGTGGGGAGTTTTTTTCCTCCTCGATCGAAGGCCGAACACTTTTAATTTTTTTTCATCTTGTGTGGTGGTTGTTGGGAGCGCAAAGCCCTCTGAAACCTTGTCTCTGAAAGAGACAGATGCAGCCCATGCTAGCTGCAATATAATTAACATGCAATTAACACAAATTAAAAGGCAAATTGCGCAGACGAACCCCCTGTAGATGGCTCCTTAGCGGTGACGATGAGATAATTAGATCCAAACCTGGAGTGCGGAGTCTCGAACGCTTACCTCTTCTCTCCCTCTCCTGGCCTGGTGTCAACTCCTCCAGAGAAGAGCGCTCCAAGCCGCCACGCTCAAGAGCAGGGGAAGTGCTCCGAATAAAGCCAGAGAGATTATATCTTTCGACTCAAGAGCGAGCGAGCCGGACTATGTGTTTTACAAAGCGCTTGTTATGGCGGAAAATTGTCCTCTTTTTAAGCAAAGCGTGCAAGACAAATGCGAAGCAGCCCTATGATTTCTCTTCATTTTTATCACTGTCCGCTACTCGCTGCGCCGCGTCGCTACATGATGACTTACATCTGAGAGGACCTAGTCAATACGTGTTCCCATAAAGTAAGCAAATCAAAGCCCTCATCCTTCTCCCCAGCACTTGTTGGGCAGAGCGAGGAATTGGAGGTTCTCAGAGGCCACGCTCCGCCAGTCGGTAATGGGCGAGTCTGCGCCATCGCACCGCTCACCTGTTAGACATGATAGATAGCGCGGCTCTCACCACAGCGACTGCAGACAGAGCATGTGAATGACCGATGGCACCAGAGTGATGGATGAGGATGAGGGAGCGGGAGCCCAGGGAGCAGGGGCACCAGGGGGTAATTGCACCTCCGCTTGCCCATCCATCTGCTCGGCTTTCGATCTACCACCATCAGGCAGGGGCTACATGCCTCCGCTGCTCGCCGACCTCGGGCGGCATACACAAGGGGCAGGACGACAGGCTGTGTGGATCCAGAGCTGACCTGTGTGCTTTATCTTAACAGGGCTTGACTGTCTACATTGCTGTGATGATTGATAGTGCCAATGTGCTGGTAAACACGGTGTCCTCTCACAGAGACCATGGAGAGCCCACTGGGAGAGACTGTGCATTAGAGAAGATGAGGAAGTTGTCAGATGGAAAAAGCAGAAGTTGGTGACCCTCGACATTTAATGGTTCAGAGGTTTCGCCGTTGTTATACTGTATAACCTGTAGTGAGAGTTCAAACTTACCTTCATCGTTCTCAAATAAGGATGGTTATTGATTACTGACCATGTGAAGGGTGTATGTTTAGCATTGTTTATACACAACATTTAGTGGGGATTTTTAACACAGGTTTAAAGGGACAATTCATCCAAAAATTAATATTCTGTCATCAATTATGCATTCCAGACCTGTATAACTTTCTTTCTTCTTTAAAGCATACTTTTTAAACAATATTTTAATTGTTTTTGTCCATACAGTGCCAAAACAACACTAGGCCAAATATATGAACAAAATAAACACTGAGACATTTTTCAAAACAACATCAATATTTTTACTCTTGGGTTTATGTTTGTTTCCCCAAAAAATTACCTTTGGTTGAGCTCGTCATGCTGTAGCTACTGTACTATACTGCTGTAAAATGAACATATATTTTTTTTCAGTAAGGTTGCTTGAATAAATATTAGATAAGCACAGAAGATGCTTGTCTGCATGGTTTATTATATCTTTATGTTAATTGCAAAAAAAGATACATCTTTGAGACCCATAGAAATGTAAAGTCGCTTCTGTCATGTCACTGGTGTCATTTCCCCTGTAAAGACATATGTCCTCTGCAATAATGGTTTTGTTCAGCGAGTTAAACTTTAAAATCTCATTTCAGCTGATATTTTATCATGCCATTTTTCACCTTCTCTCTGTAATGAGTGAAAAAATGAACGCCTTCCAGGTCCAAATCTTTTGCATTTGAGTAGGTATTATGTTCTTAGCTGTGTCTACATAATTGCATTTACTTCACCTTTTTCCTCTATTTTTCTCTGTCAGGGTGTGAGCGAAAAGGGATGGAGTGATAGATATCTCATTATATCTTCATTACCTAATACATGATATATTGCCATCTTCTATGATTCATATCTCTAGTGTGTTTTGTGCCTAATGAGGGGGAATTTGTCCAGCCCACTTATTATAATTAACCATGTACATGAAATGCAAGAAAACACACTTGGAATGTATGGATAAACCTCAATACTATCAAAAATGATTGAAAAATAAATTCAATGGGGATGCACAGAAATCGTGAGAGAAAGTTTTGATTTTTAGCTTCAGTTTTTAATCTTCGGAATTCACTTTAGTGCTCATTTTATGCGTGAAAAGTTTAAGCCTATTATTTCAGCCTGTTTTAGGCCTTTCTGACTTTTGAAAGCTTAATAAGATCCAAAAACTTAACCATTTCACTATATCTAGCGTGTCAGCTTTCAGGCTGTTTATACTTCATTGACTTCCAGTCCTTTTTAAGTATTTAAGTCTACTGCTATTGTTCATACAATATTTACAACATTTTATTATTAACTTGTTCTTCACTGTTTGTACTGCGGACCTGAACGATGCCTCAAATCATGCAACTTTACTTTTGCTTTACTTTTAATGCGCTTGGCATTTTTCCAATAAATTTTCTCCTTACAGATGAAACATAGGCAAAAATACCCCATAGTCTTATGCTGAATAACCCCAAGCCATTTGTAGCTATGGGAATATAATAAAGACTGTACTGTGGATTGTACTGTTTTAGGCTAGAAAGAAACCACCTAGCAACCAACAAGACACCCTAGCAAACACAGCAAATTTCTTTCTTTCTTTCTTTCTTTCTTTCTTTCTTTCTTTCTTTCTTTCTTTCTTTCTTTCTTTCTCTCTCTCTCTCTCTCTACAGTGTGAATCTGCTCTAGAATACAGCTGTCTATGGGCCCAGCCAAATGTAGCTGCCTTCAGCACTTCTTTCTCATTGATCCTGCTAAGCTGGGGGAAGTTTAGCTGACATCATCTCTTCATCTGTGCTCCCATGTTCTTCTAATTCATTATGTACATGAAGGGCTGCTGCTCTGTTGCTGTGCTCACCATGCTTTTTCCTTCACTGAACATGTCTGCACACAATAGCTGAAAAACAAGACAAACTCTTAAACGCAGAGGATTCTTCTGCATCTGCCAGCCTTTGCATCATGTCTGGATTAATTATTAATTCAGTTATGCACTAACCTGATCCTCCCTCAAGAGCATTTTTATAGATATTGATTTATTATTTCTTTCTGTATTGTTTCATAATATTTGATATGATTGCATGTCCATAGGTGTAGATAAACAGATATTTTCACTGATATTATTCACACTTTTCTACTTAAATATGTGTTTGTTTATTAAATTTTTTTATCACATTTTGTTTATTTTCCAGCTCTGAATATGTTCAGTGTAGTATGTACAATCTTTACCATAGATTTTCTTCTGAAATCTGCTTTAAAAAAGCAAAACCAAAAAGTTTTATAGTAAATGAAAAATAAATAATAATATAATTATAATATTATGAATATATGTATTTTATATAATGTCAATATTATTTTATCATAATAATAGTGTAATATATTTTTTATTTCAATTATTTGTAACGTAAATATTAATATATATTTTTTTTATTAAATCAACAATGCATATTTTGTTTTTATTGTTACGGTGTATAGATTTATTTATTTTTTTTAATCAAATGAGCAAAAAATTAAAACAGCTAAAAAAATTGTTCTTATCTTGGACACTAACAGTAAAGTTTAATAATTGGTTGATTTTTAGTAGAGTACACTGCATAAAGTGTGGTTTTTCATAATAATATTATAATATATTTATTTATTTAAAATATTTTTAACTTACTGTAAATATTAATATAATATTTTTTATGTTAAATCAACAATGCATATTTTGTTTTTATTGTTAAGGTGTATGGAATATTTAATTTGTTATTATCAAATAAGCAAAAAAATAAAACAGCTAAAAAATTATTATCATGGATACTTACAATTTGTTTAATAATTAATACTGGCAGCAAAAAAAAATGTAAATCTTGTTTGAATTCTATTGGAAACATCACTGCGTGGTTTTTGCACACCATGCGTGACAGTGTGTCTGGTTGGAGTCTAGTCAGATGAAGCTCAGAGAACAGCGAGAGAAATAGTGAGAATGGGATGAAGGCTGTAGCATCAGGGCTTGTGAGGTGAAAGATAAATGTGCGTCACGGACAGCAGTCCATCCTTGAGCACAGCTTTGTCACTACCATTTCCTCCACATGACGGACAGATGAGCACACCATCTTTACGCCTACTTTCTCTCTCCCTACCCATTCTCCCTCAGGTCTTTATAGACGGCTGCTCAGTAAATGCATCCTCTGGTCTCCCCATGTCAGAGTTTTTTTTTTTTCTTTAATTCTGTATCCACACTTCCTGACAGCTTCTTTAATCTTCACCGCCACATACAAATGTTGGCAGAGTAGAGGGAATTTGTAATATGCCACTAGCATGCACTGATCTCCACCTGCTCACCCACCCCCTCACCGCACCGTAACCGTTTCCCGCTGCACTTTTTCCAGGTCATGGCGGCATTTGAGGTAGGAACTAACAGGGCTGTGCTTGTGTGTCTTTCAGCAAGTGGATGATGTGGCGCAGACAGACGGCTCTCAGCAGCTTCAACTCCAGCCCTTAGACTCTTCGGAGAAGCAGCAGCCCAAACGGTTACACGTCTCCAACATTCCCTTCCGCTTCCGTGACCCAGACCTCCGGCAAATGTTCGGGGTGAGTCTCAGGCCTCGGCCAGATGGCAGCAGGTTGTATCTCAGAGGAAGGCCTGATTATCAATCCTGTTTCAACTCTGACAAGGACATTGATCTTATATGCAACTGTGCAAAGATACTGTAGATACTGTAGTTGTAGTATGTTTTTTTTTTTTTTTTTTTTTTTCTCTAAAGGACTAAACTAGGGCTGTCAATTTTAACAGTCCTAGTTTAATTGAGTTACCTAGTGTGGCCAGTGTAGTCTGATTCCCAAACAAATTTGAGACTTTTTTTTAACAAATGAAAAACATATATTTTAGTATAATCCGTTTCCTGCTTTCATACACACCCTGCCATTCAAAAGTTTGGGATCAGTAAGACTTTTAATATTTTTTAAGAAGTTTCTTCTGCACATCATGGCTGCATTTATTTGATTAAAAAAGAAAGGTTCATTTCGTGCTTTTATATTTTTTGGGATGTTTATTATTTTCATCAAGGCTCCATTAATATACTTTAAACTGTAATTGATTTCTGTGATCAAAACTGAATTTTCAGGATCATTACTCCAGTCTTCAGTGTCACATGATTCTTTGGAAATGATTCTAATATATTGATTTATTATCACTGTTGGAAACAGTTGTGCTGCTTCATATCATTTTGGAATCTGTGATACTTTTTTCAGGATTTTTTGATGAATAAAAGTTAAAAAGAACAGCATTTATTCAAAATAGAAATCTTTTCTAACAATTAAAGTCTTTATTATCACTTTGTATTAATTTAACACATCCTTGCTGAATAAAAGCATTAATGTCTTTAAAAAAAGTAATAATAAAATTACTGACCCAAAACTTTTGATTGGTAGTGTATATTGTTACAAAAGTAACTGTAAAAGTAAATATATGCGGTTCCTTTTAACTTTTCATTCATCAAAGAATCCTGAAATAATATCACAGGTTCCAAACAAATATCAAGCAGCTCAACTGTTTCCAACTTTGATAATAAATCAGCATATTAGAATGATTTCTTAGGGATCATGTAACACAGAAGTAACTGGAGTAATGATGCTGACAATTTAGCTTTGATCACAGATATCAATTACAGTTTAAAGTATATTAAAATGGAAAACTGGTATTTTAAATTGTAATAATATTTCACAATATTAAAGCTTTTTCTGTATTTTTAATCAAATAAATGCAGCCTTGAAGGAACTTCTTTCAAAACATTAAAAATCTAACTGATCCCAAACTTTTGACCGGCTGTGTGTGTGTGTGTGTGTGTGTGTGTAAATATGTGTGTGCGTGTGCGTGTGTGTATATATATATATATATATATATATATATATATATATATATATATATATATATATATATATATATATATATATATATATAGCTAAAGCCAATTATTGCATGGCATTTGTCATTTATAAAAAACTTTAATATTATTAAGAAACCAGAAGCCAGAGCCATTTCATAAAATTATAAATATTCTCAGCTAATATTAATGTATTATATGCAATTATATGTGATCTGTTCAACAACCAAGTAGTATATTATGTAATTAATGTGAACAAAATTGTAGACACTTAGCATCCATAGTCAAAGTATAGTCTAAATATTTTAACATAAAAGTATTTTATTTTTCACAATTTTCATTTTATCCCTCCAAGCCTAGAAAGTGCATGACAAAGTGCTAATTGATTTAACTGCATTATATTAGTTTTCATTTGTATATGTAGCTTGTGACAAGGGATCAGTAAAACTTGTTTTTTAAAAACAAGGGTATTCAATCAAAAAAGTATTGTTATAATGAGAGCAGCATCAGGCTCGGTAATGGATGGTCATTATTTAGCGTTTTATCCACAACTACTGCTCCTCAGTCTGCGTTTAGATGTAAGCACTCTCGGCTAGAATCAAAAACAAAACTAATGAACGACTCGCAGCTTTCTTTAACCGAAAAAACATCTGTGCCCATCTCTCTAAGACTCGAGGACTCGTACAGTTAAACTCCAGCATACCTTTGAATTATCAGCAGCCAGCAAGGGAGCAGCGTTAAACACTGGCAGCTTGTTACTGGAGGCTACAGGCAGCGTAAGGAGGAGAAAAAATGCTGCTGGTCCCAGCTTGTTAAAAACCGGAGTCTGTGTTTACTAAGGGCACTGTGTAGCAAACAGTAACACTTAAACTGGTGGAGGACTCTGGGTGCAGCCTGCCTGCTGAGTCTTGAGAACATCTGTTCCTCACGCTCTTTGTTCTCTAAGAGAGGCTGTCCTCTCCTCTCTGCTCCTCTCCCGTTCTGCCCAGCGTTGATGTGATGAGCAGAGAGCCACACAGTGGTCCCACCAGTGGATACGTAATTAATAGCAGTCCTCACTGTGGTTTAAAACTAGAAGTTTATCCTCATTAGGTTTGTGTTGGCTGACAGCTCCGATGTGAAAACAGGCACATGTGTGACCAAGTGTGTGTATGTTTGTCTGAAGAGACTGCTGCAACTTGCTGTGAAGTCTCTCAGGGACCCAGGGGTGCAATTATCCCATGCCATAGATAGACTAGTGGGAGAGGATGGGATGGACAAGCACTGCACACCTCTAAAGCCCCAAAAATGTGAGAAAAGGCAAGTCTGAGAACAGTGACTGAAGCACAAGGGGAGAAGATTTCCATCTACTGATGGTTTCAAACTCCTTAAGCACTTACTCAAGGGATTTGCTGGCTACCCCAAAACCTTTGGCTTCTCCCCATATTTATAGTTCTCAAAATATATATATATATATATTTATTTATTTATTTATACAGAAATAAATTAAATGTTGACTTACAGTATATATATTAAAATAGAAAACAGTTATTTTAATTTGTAATAATATTACACAATTTTAGTATTAGTAAATTGTATATTAGTAATAGTGTATTTTTGATAAAATAGATATCTAATGTAGATATTAAAAATATATAAATAAACGATATAAATGAAATAAAAATATAACAAATATGGCAGAAGGATATACAAGGTGCCTGTTTTAACGTAACTTTAATAACACAAACTGTTTGAGATGTAATTGTGAACCCATTGTGTCAACAATAGTCTCGAGAGAGAAGTAAGTTTTAAATTAAACCTCCAAATGAATGACTTGTATCTTTCAATGTTAATTCTTTTGATTATTGTGGATAAAAAGGCACAGATCACACTCACTTTTAACTCAAGACAGCTTTCTTAACCATTTCTGATTTCTCAATTTAGCAAATGGAAATTCAATTTGGAATAGCTGATTATGAGAACTGCAATTTTAAAGGCTTTTTCCTCATTCGAGTACACTGGCTTGGGCCGTAGTCAAACAAAGAGCGACGATTAAAAAGCTCTATTACCCAACCTTATTTGAGCCTCATTTTATAATTAGAAAAAGACATCCAAAGCAATTATACAGATGAGTATGTGGATTTAATGCTAGTGTATGAAATTGGTTTTAAAGCACCACCATGACGATTCCACACAGAGGCTGCAAAATTGTGCGACTCCTCCCATAATACTCCCCTGCACTGATTTGAGCGATCCTACACTTCAGTGCATATGTATATACTAGCAATAAAAATGAACCCCAGCTCTGGGGAAAGTTAGTGTTAGATTAAAACAGGTACCATGTTATTCTGAATTAATAGAGCGTTATTCCCCTCTGTATTTCCCTTAGAGGTTTGAATCTTCTAAAATATTGATCACCCAGGGGACTGCAGGGGTTTACCTAGAATCTCAAGCAAGAGCAGAAGCCCCATATGTTTTTGTAATGGGTTTATAATGATACCTGCTTGATTTCCAAACAAAACCATCTTAATGTCACACTACTGACTCGCTTTTTTAACTACTCTCCCTCCATTTTCACAGCAAAGCTGACTCGCTTCAAACAATTCTCGTGAAGCGTTTTCCAAACCTATCAAGTGTGTGGACCACCAGCAGTCTCACACTACGATCTCCCATTGATCCTAATTTCATGTAGGCCTACACTCTTATTAAAGCTCTCTGCTGCAAGGCAGTGGTGATGATGGGGCCTATGGTGACTAGCTGTGATTAGTTCAGTTTTCCCAGGGATGACTACCCTGGGAAATATTTCAGTAATACCATAAGCCCATTAGGGCGGGTTAAAACCATTAGCGTCCGCAGACTTTGTTTAGAGCGAATCGTCTGCGGTCGTGAGCAGGTTCACGCTGAGATGCAAATGCCGGCGTTTGATTCCGGCTCTGGCGGGAGGAAAAAAAGCATCCTAATTTGAACAAATGGAGGGAATCGTGTCAAGTAGCAGCTGTTTGGGTTTGGCTGCGGAATTTGAATTGGGCTGGAAAAAAACAAGCGCGGTAGATCAAGCAACAGCCGGCTGAAATGAACTGCGAGGTGTCAGTTTTTTTCCCCGCTTGAGATCAGAGCGGCATGCTCAGCCTCCTCCTCACTGCAAACATGCACATATACAGTCCACCTCGGGTTCTCCCCATGGCTGGGCGGATGAAAGGCGGCTCTTCTTAACCTTATTAGTGACCCGGGCCCTCGATCAATCCCATTGAGCCGTAGGTGCCTGGAAGGCCCATTTCTCCCCTGTTGTGCTGAAATGAAGCCGATGCGGCCTGCTTGACAGGGTAATTAGTTTTAATGAAATAATACAGCCATTTTAGACAGCAATTAAAACCTGCTTTTATTCCTCCCATTAGGGGAACTTAAGGTTTTGCTTTCATTCCGCCGCGTTCCGTAATGATTTCCAAAAACGGCCGCGTTAAATGGAACACTTAAGCACGGTTAACCCTCCGGGGAGCTCCGGGCTGACCGTCACTCCTCTCCAGCGGCCGCCAAAGTGGAAGAGAGAAATGCAAACAGAACCTTTATCACATGTGTCACTTTGTGTGGTTGCTCTAATTGCTGTCCTACGCTTTCATATAAACAGTCATGCTTACTGGCACATTTATAGCGGTGCACCCTGGAGCCTCCTGCTTCCATCTAACCAATTATTCAGGCCTATTCCAAATTACTTCTTAAAGAAGCTGTCTCTTCCTTCGGCTAGAGCAGTGGTGACCTTGCGTTGGCATGTACTGGCATGTTTATTAATTTATTGAAATAAACCTGCTTGATTCAAGATCTTGTAGTGGAGCTCCCTAACCACGATCCTGATTAGCATAAAGCGAGGTTAACTTGTGTTTCGTGCAGCGATGGTGGTGTTTATCACCTCTAATCAGGCCACTGTTTCTTCAGAGTTCACCTTTAGGCCACAGGTATGAGCGGTGTTCAGTCAAAGGCCAAGAAAGTTTAAGCTTCTTTCCTCGAAGGGCAACCAGGCTACAAAATCCATATGAGTCTGAAAGAAGCTTCCAGACAAAGCCGTATCTCAAAGGGAGTGGTCAGTGCCTCATGGCTAATGCTAATTAGAGAATAAAAATGAGAGATTGGGCGTTTCAGAGGGCCATGAGAATAACAATCAGATAAAACCACAGAACGGAGCGCAAATAGCTGGAAAATAATAACCAAAGTGACAGGTAATTACGAGGATGGTATTCGTCACTGAGATAATAAACAAATATATGGTTTATCATCGGCGATGATGGCTGCTCTATATCCAATTATCCTTTTTTTAATTGAGTCAGGCATTTGGTGTTAAGTCAAGCCAGAAATATCCTCTCCTGTGGCTTCGGCCAGCTTTTATCAGTCAAAAACACCACAGAAAATAACAAGCCATATCGTGTCATTAAGAGCACTGGTGCATACACAGCAGGGTGCCGCTGTGATCTTTTGAAGTTTGCTCCCATCAGCAGTATGTCCTGCTCGTTCCCAGAATCCCGACCCAGCCGAGAGCTTCATGTAGTACAATTGGTTAGGCAGCTCAATTAAATTTACATCATAGGATCTGAGTTACTTTTTGAAATATACAAGATGTATTTGTAGTTTTTGTGTGTCATGCAAAGTTAATCTGAATTGATCAGTCTTATTGAGTGAATCAGTTGAGTGAATGATTGTTTTAAACGAGTCGAATAAGTGAAAGATTAATTTACTCGCTTATAAAAAGAGTCACATTTTCTTCCTGAATCAGTGTTTTTGAACAGTTCAACTGATTTAATGTTAAAATTGCATAAGTCACATTAAAATCACATTAAAATCATCATAATAACAGCCACTTGTTTTATCAAATGAGTAAATGGTTCATTTACTCACTCATAAAGACATGCTGAATTCGGAACAACATACTATTAAACATATTACTGGTTCAGAATTCAGTGAGGTTTTTTTTTCTCTCTCTCCTGAATTAGTGACGCTTTGATGTATTCATTTACTCACTCTTAAAGAGAGTGGTTGCATCTGATCGTCTATACTGCTTCACTTTATATTAAAAAATATGCAGTATACTCTGCCATGTTTAGTATTCCACCCCAAACAAAGGTTTAGTCAGTTAGTGGTGAGGAAAAAGTAGCAAAAGTAACTTAGTAGTGGGAGACTACATTATTAGCTTTTGTTGTGTTTTATACTGAGTAATGTTGTAATGAATTACTTTTAAAGTAACGCATTACTGATGAGTGGTGCTCATCAGTATCATTTCTCTGTCATGGCAAAGGAGATGTGTGAAGGTTTGTCTTGCGTGTTCATAGTGAAAGCGGTGGGTTTACTATTTTAGCTCACTGTGCAATCAAGTAGTCAAGTTTCCTGACAAACTGCAGAAGAGATGAGTTCTAATTATTTCTTCTCTCTCCCTCTCTGTTTTTCTTTCCTTCTTTCTCCCCTGTCTCTCCTCTTTTCTTTTTTTCCTCCCCATCTCCTTTTCTCTCCACAGCAATTTGGGAAAATTTTGGATGTGGAAATTATTTTTAACGAGCGGGGCTCTAAGGTAAGTCAGCTGGAAGAGCAGTTCTTTGTCACTTCATACTTCTTCCTCCCCACAGGTCTCCTCTTCCCTTCATGAGCCGAATAATTACAGCTCTTACACAGCAGCCGCAAAGTGACTCAAACGTCACACTCTCACACTCGCTCACACTGAGCCGAGACACGTTTTGGAAAGGTAGCTACGCCGAGAGACAACTGAGCGGTTTCAGCTGAATACGAGTCAACTTGCCCGGTTATATAATTCAGGAAAGTGAACGTCTGACCAACACGCAGTGATTCTGCTGTCCCACTGTAATAAGATTCAGCTGTTTAAGTCTCCAGTCTTGCGCTAGAAAACGGGTTATATATAGCCATTCTTCCATACATCACTGCTGGTCTCAAAGGAGGGTGACATTTTGCTGAGGAGAACTTCTCTCACCTCCTCTTAGGTGATTCACAGGGGTGAATCAGCTGGAACAAACCATCACAGTGTACTCAACCTAAGCAACGCACATTATAAGATCAGCCGATTGTTCACAAATAACCTGTTTCCCGCTGGCCTTTTGAATTTCTACTGGCTCTGTTTCAAAATCTAGTGAGCTGCCTACATAGGGAAGCTTGATTCACAACTGAGTCCAGTAGAGTTTGGTATTAGCATGTTAGAAGCTAACACGATATGATAATATGGATAAAATTGCATTGCACATTCAATTATTGGGGAAAAATAATCAACTTTTAAACTACACTGCATTTTACTGATTCCTTTCAGTATTGAATAAGATGTTTTAATTTTTTGAAATATAAAATATTAGCATATTGTGTAATTATATATATATATATATATATATATATATATATATATATATATATATATATATATATATATAAAGTATAAATTTGATGTATATTTATATAATAGCAGTTTTGATTATAAATATATTTATTCTTTATATGAAATTTTACAAAATAAAATATTAAAATGTATTCAAAATAATATATATTTAATATATTTTTAAGAGCATGCAATTTCTAATAATATCAAATTTTTTAAATATAGTATTATACAGTATATATACATTTGCAGCGTTTTTATATTTTATTTATTAAAACAATTATTTATTTATATACATTTACATTTATATAAAATCTATTTAATATGCTGACTTAAAATTTGTCCAAAAACAAGGTATCTTAGCAAGCATCATAATTAGGTTGCCTGCCTTTTGGAGCAGTCTCTGCACCTATGATCCCTTACTATACTGCCTCTGTAGGCAGCTCACTGTAAGAATTGGAGCAGAACAAGTACTGTATGTTAGTGTTATTTATAAGATAGTGGCTCAGCTTTCTATCTGTGTAGGCGAATTAAATCCGTGATAAAAGGGAAAAACTACAAGCACTGTTTTGAACATGGTAGCGCAAAATGTCAAAAGGATTAATTTTGCGGCCCATTCCTTTCTGATTTTTCTGTTTCATCGTGGGCCAAGGACTCCTGGGCTGGTCTTTATTCATGCCAGACACAAGGAGTGGAGTGTCCATGTATGCATATCATACTCACAGGCCTCCCAAAGCAATTACCAGGCCGTACTTGCAAAGTGTGTATGAACTAAAAGACCAGGGCTTGTTCCACGCTCTTGTTTGCTGTGCATACCTAATAGCTGTTCCGGATATGGCGTTTGGGTTGCAGTTGGCCATAACTCATGGCTGACAGCCTTGGGTGGGGGGGAGGGACAAAGCAGGCACTTCCTAGCTAGAGCGCAGGATTGTGTGCATTAAACCTCTGAGCTCCTATATGGCCTAGGAAACATTCCTTACATTAGTTTATATAATTTAAAGACAAGGGCAACGTATGTAATTTATAAAGCATGAGTTTTATACTCAGCAAGACAGATGCGAGATGCACTAATATCCACATGCATGCATGCCAAATGTTTCAATATTCAGAAATGTAGAATATGTCACTGTTGAATATAATCCTAGATTGTTGTGTCTCTTTTCCAATGACTCTCACCCTAAAGTAGGGCTGCACAATAAATCGTATTTTAAACGTGATCATGATTTCTGCTTTTAGTCGGTTTATTAAGCACATTCGTTTGCGATACTCTCCTGCTGTTGTTGTTGTTTTTTGTTTTTGTTTTTTTTTTTGGGGGGGGGGTCAGAATGTTCAGAAATCAATACATTTTCTGACCAGCGGTTGCCTTGATCTTCCAAAACTGGCAACCATGCACTTTCTGTCATTACAGAAAAAGCAATGGCGAGTTGAAAATGGCAAAAATGTAATTTGTAATTTAGTGATCTCTTCAAATAAGTGTCATACAACCAGTATGATTTATTTCATGCAGTTGTTTGCTGTGACTAAATCTGCAAGCAAAAAATGAATTGTGATTTTGTAAAAGTGCATTTATTCTGATGAAATGTAAAAAAAAATAATAATAAAAAGAATAATAATTAAATAAAGCAATAATAATTGTGTTTAAAACTATCATAATATATTTGTGCAAAATAACTGTGATTAACCATTTGTGCAGCCCTACCCTAAAGTCCTAATTTCACCTCTTACTAATGGATAGAAGTTGCAACCCTGCTGACTGTGATCTCTTTCTCTTCTTTCCTCTTTCTTCTTTTCATGCTCACTCTATTTGTTGCCCATTCAAATATCTTCAACCACCCTTTCATCCTCTATTGGGAATCCTCTATGATCACATCATCTCAGGGTTTTGGTTTTGTAACATTTGAAACAAGCGCAGATGCAGACCGCGCAAGGGAGAAATTAAACGGTACAATCGTAGAGGGACGCAAAATTGAGGTGCTTTCCTAATCTAACTATCAATACCTCACCATCCCCATCCCATGAGAACATAAGGGCTGTCGGTTTGATGGAACATGCTTGCACAGTCTCATTTCACTGCATTGCATCCAAAATGCTCACTCGCTGTGTGCATGCTGCATGTTTCATGTGTCTTTGGTTTTGTGGATAAGTATTACTTGTGACATATGTGATAATTATTGTTTACATGTGTGTTTGATGTGCATGCCATCAGATTTGATTCTTTTTGCTTTGATGTGTATGTGCAACTGTATTTAAAGAAGCTTTTGAACTTTTTATCATCACTTACAGTGTGTAAACCGATGTTCCATCTTTAAAAATATACATTTTATTTTCATCTCGAGATATCAAAGGCCTGTCAGCGTAACTTTAAATCCCACTTGTTTATCCCAAACAGCCGAGGTTTATTTCTTCTTTCACATGTCTTGCTCGAGGACACATTCTCTTTTTCTCTTTTTTTCCCCTCTTCTCCACGGGGCTATTAAGATTTTCTATAGGACAATTAAGATAATTCATGTAATGCACAAACAATACCTAGACCTATATATCAAGGGAGAGTCGAGGCCAGTTGTTTCCTCAAGCTAAATGACCTCCATGGGCCCTGTGGAACGGAAAGCTATTAACGCTAATTAACATGAGGGTGAAATACTAACATGGCTTCTGTTGCCAGCGGCCATGTTTAAATTCCTTTGGCACCTCCCAACAAGCTGCTTGGCCTCACTGTGTGTTACTAAAGTCCCTTTAAAGCAAATCAGTTCACTGAAGGCCATCTTGGTAACATTCCTGAGTGAATATTTTTTGTGTAGTGCAAGTGCAGCTCCTATTTACTTGAAGGCAGAGAGAAATATATACATTTTTTCAGGCTGGTACAGCTACAGTGCATGTGCAAGTGCAAATAAACCAGCCGCCATAAGTGTTTCTGGTGTTATGTGTAACCTGAAGAGCTTGTACAATATGACTCCTCCTTCCTGAGGTTAAATATAGTGCTCGTGAAGCCGCCGCCTCAGGGTTGTAGTGTCTGGGAATATGTAGAACTGTCTAGACAATGTGGCAGATTAAATTGCGGAGAAGGCCTCAAGGAAGCTCCCTCAGCTTGGCTAGTGGGGAATTCCAATATACTCTGGGTTTCATTAAAGCCCATTTCCAGAGTTGCTCTGTTTCATTACATGTTGAACCAGATGTCATCATCCAGCTCTTCTACAAACAGCCTGAATTAGATCCTACATCCAGCAGGAAAACAGAAGATCAGAGCTTGATGGATCGCTTTCATTTTTAGTATCTCATAATTTTTCAACTGATAATTAGAGCATGTGAATGTTTTTTTTTTTTTTTTTTTTTTTTTTTTTTTTTTTTACTTTTATACAGAGAAGCATGAACCAGATTTTTGTCACACTCATGCCTTTGGCATATGTGCCTGTATTCTTTGTGTGTTTTGATTTGGAATTTGTTTCTTATATCTACTTATTCTTCACAGGTAAATAATGCAACGGCACGAGTAATGACAAACAAAAAAGTGGCCAACCCATATACAAACGGTAAGAGCTTTTGTTTTTCACCATGAAAACATTTAGTGCCCCCAAATGTAATTTTATACTTAAAATGTATGAATTTCATTATCAAACCAAGCAACATATGCACAAACCATATGCACGGTACCCTAACAGTATTTCTAATGTAAAAAATAAGTTAAAACCCAATTCTATATATTTTTTTATAAATAATTAGATAAAAATATAATTAAAATGTTTTTTAATTAATTTTAAACACAATTATTTATTGTTTTATAAATAATTTAATAAAATTATTTTTTTTGGTACTATTTATTTATTTATTTATTTATTTTTACATCTTTTTGTTAAATGTTTTGTTTGATAAATGTGGGCTCTTTAAAATATAAATCCCATTTGGGTTGATATTTAACTATGAACAGTTACTATGAATAAATATTTTTATTATTTATTTTCATTTTGGACAGTACAAATAATTTTTAAACTTTAAAACCCAATTCTTAAATTTTTTATGATTATTATTTATTTATTTTTTTTAAAATAATATATAAAATATTATTTATTTATTTTTTATAAAATAATATATTTTTAGTTCTTTAAAGGAAATTCCACTTGGTTTGATATTTGGTTATCTAATGCAGTTTAAAGTTTGCAAATTCTTTTTAGGGCTGCTGTTTTAAACTATCATCAAATATAATATGAATGATGTAATGTCCACTTTGTTTCCCCACTAAAAAAGGGGCTTAATGTAAAGATTGAGCTCTTCCTCTACAGCTCTCCTTATGCTGTTCGGGAACTCCAGTGGGAGAGCTTAGCTGATAGGGATCAGGGTAGAGAGGTGGCTCCTTCAGCGCAGGGGTCTTGCTGGGATCCTGAGCTCTTCCGTTGATGCTCATTCCCTCAGACTGCAATGGAGAGAGAGAGACAGAAAGGGAGAATAAAAGAATCAAATATATCAGCAGCAGTGTAGACCCCCCAACTCTACTTCAGTCACAGCCAATGGGGAGTGAGAGGAGGCTATTTTACAGCCCCCATCTATCACTGACAGCACACCGGACAGCACTCACTACTCTCTTGCTCTCTGTCTCTCATTTTCCCTCTCCCTTTCGCATCCTATATTGCTCGCACTCTTCCGAATGCCCCAATATTGCCACCCCTAACTCCTTCAACTTAATGTCGCCTTAAATATTTTCCCATCATATCACATCTCCTCCTCACCCTCCTCCTCCTTTTCTTTTGTTCTTTCCTCCAAATCTCTACAGTTTCTTTTCAAATTTGCGCAAGTCTCTTTAATTAATCGGCGAAAGATCGAGAAACAAACACTCCACAGGTCAAGGCGATAAGCATTCGCAGCTAATTCTCTCTTCCCCTGTGTATTCCTCTACAGGCTGGAAGCTGAATCCAGTGGTGGGAGCTGTCTATGGTCCTGAATTTTATGCAGGTAAACTGCATTTGAGTGTTGTGGTCACAGGGCCCCGCTCTGATACTTACTTTGATTCACTGTTCGTCAGATGTGCTTTGATTTCTAGATCAAATTCAGACACAGGCGCTTCAGAGAGACACTTAAGAAATTATTTTAAATCGCGGCCCAGTTCTCCCATCCCACACGGTGCATTTGACAATGCGATAATCAGCCAGGCCATCATTTCCCACTGAGATGAAACAGTGGTACGTTTTCTGTTTTCTGAACCGAAGATTAGGAGCTGTCTTTATTTGATTGACTTTGTCTTTTTTGTGCTGTTGTTTGCCCTCTCGGTCTTTGATTTCTTTATTGCCCTGAGTTCTTTGAGCCCTTTGCATCCTAATGAGGGGGAAATGGTATTACAGTATTTCATTTGGAAGAAGTGCTGAGCACATAGCAGCTCTTTAACGGCCTGCCTTTTTGCTCATTAGACTAAAATCTGTTCATTTCAGGACAGCTTTACAGCAAAACTCTAAATAACCATCGGTGACAGAAAGCAGTCGTTTATCATTTTTATCTGACTTTTCCCCCTCCCTTTCCTCCCTCCCACCCTTGATTCTAGCATGCATAAACGCACATTCCAACACAGGCGTTACACGAATCCAATGTGCGCGGTATGCATATGTACCGTGCATAAAAAAGCAAATATGCTAAGCAATCCGGTGTGTGTAAAATGTTTATGCATGCTTTGACCCCTAAGTATGCACTGAAACATGCATGTGATTCCTTCTCTAATTGCAACAAATACACCTCCATGCCTCCCATGTGAACATACACCTTCCCAAAACATCCTATCAAATCAGATTTCCCCTGGTCCAGCACTTCAACGGCTTGGCTCGGGGAGCTGGTGTCGCTTGATTTATTGGATGCTAATTTTTCAAGTCGTCTTAACATGCCTCTAAAGTTCGCCAAGCCTAAACGACACCATATGCCTCCTCTTTTCCCTGGGGGGCGACCGGTGGAGAAGCGACAAAATGGAAATAAGATATAGATTTCGCTTACTAAATAAGGAACCTTCCGGAATGGCCGAAACGGACGCCCACGTGTTGCCCCTCGTTTCCCTCCCACCGTTCAAAAAAGAGGGAAGCTTTCACGTGAAATAATTATGACTGCATTTAATGTACTTTGTTGGGGGAGGGGGCGGTGCTGAAATCGGATGTAAAGGTGATTAATCACTGTTTATCAGTCCGAGTTTCTGTGCGGGAGATCAGCGGAATTGGGCACCATAAATCGTGCGCTGCTGACAGCACACTCCGTCTCCATTCGTCCGGGTGCTACAGGTTTATTGTCCTCAAATCCCATTCAGGAGAATGACTGATGAGGGCCGCCGACTGCCTGCTTTTAACCTCTTCCAGGGAAGTCGGGCTTCTCTCTTCCCCGTAAGACTCCCTTCCTGGCTCTCATTTCTCCACTCCTCTAGCTTTTCACAGCCTTCTCTCGACATATATCGCTAATTCTATTTCTCTCTTCATCTAAGCCTGGGGTGTTTTCCATCTGCCCTTTTCTTACTCACTCACTCTATCTTTAAATCTCAATATCTTCCTTCTCTCGTCTTCCCTCAGTCTCTCTCTCTCTCTCCCTCAGGCTCTTAACTAGCACTTGGTAGCCAAAGCCAAATTAGAGATGCAGACACGAGGCTGAGGCTCTAACCGTGCACAGGAAACTTAATTGTGTAATCTTAAGGTTGTTTTCCTACCTTGCTCAATCCGAACGGGCAGCACGTGCATGAAGGTGCAGAAAACATAATATTGATTGATTGACAGCTCTCTCAGCCAGTGAATTCGGTCCATGGCAGCAAGTTAAGACAAGCGCAGCCAATAAGATTAAAATGCAAAGCAAGAAAGAGAGCAAGAAATGTTCATGTTTTAAATAAAGATGATAAAATATTTTCAGGGATGTTTGGTTCCAGGCCATGTGTGTCTGATACAGAAAAATAATTGGCTCAAAACGGCTTTTTGTAGAGGGAATCAGAGTGATGCTCACTTCCAAACTGATCTTCAAAAATGTGTCATCCCTTCAGCACTTTAACTTTAGCGCCCCCTAGGTTTATTGCCACGACTACACCCCAAAAACGTAACAACATGAAGTATGCAAATATTAAGTATATTCAATCATTCACATCTCTGTTGCATACTTGTGTATAGTACATTTGGGGCCTTATATTGAAGCACTTAATGGTGCACCTATGTGTAGGCACTTCTTTAAAAGAGCTGGAGCATTGTGGGCATTTTGTGCTTTTTCAATTATAAAACCACTCAAATAGATCCATAATTGAAATTAAGCAGTCTAATTACAATATTAGAAGTATCGGGGGAGGCAAAAAACTCCCTTTAGTCTAGAAATGGTGTAATTTTCCTCATGATATGGGTTTATCGGTGGTCTGATTATCTAAAGACGTTTCACAATAGCACACAGTCTGAGAGAGTCCCTCACCCGGCGATTTCCAGCCACACCATATTAAAGGAGCCAGTCTTGCAGTAAATGAAAGAGTCCCAAAGGGGTAGGGGATGTAATTGCCCCCACACCTTCATCCAAACAGCCCAACGGGATGCTTTCCAGCACTAGAGATGCCCCTGTGTAAACCCAGATAAATGCAGCAGTGTGTCAGCGTCCTTGTCGGTTTAAACTGTAGATGTGCAGGTGGGAAGGGTTTCAACCCTCTCCTCCTTCTCTTGTGTTGAAATAACAGGGGCGCACGAGGGCTACAAGGATTTATGCTCACGTACACTTTTGTCGTTGTGTGTTTCGGAGGCTTTATGGAGTGTCATAACTGGCTGGAATGATTTATGGCTTATTATTGAATCGGTGCTGCGTGCAGACCCATAGCTCATTATGAGATTACATTTATGTACGTCATGGCACACATAATGTACACACACAAAATCAAAGAAAATATAAGAGCATTGCCAATGACTGGAATTGGGGATAAATTGACCATGGCCTGGTATATATCAGAAACGACCACTGTTTGGCATATTCACACCGACTCTATAGCTTAAAAGGGACAAATTAAAATGTCAACGGCTCTGTGCTATATCAAAACGAAAGAGCAAACGCCTTACCTTCAGCCATCTGTCTTTCTTTTTCTTCTGATGAAGGGCCATGCCGTACCTCTCCACCACTGATTGGTGTGTCACATACAAGAGGTTTTATTGTTTGTTTGTTTGTCTGAGAGGAAATAACGGAGTCAAAGGGAAATTATACCAGCACTTGCAGACCCCTGGGCCAAAAGTTTACTGAATGTGAATCGAAGAAGTCTTTACACCAAGGCAGTGTGCTAAATATATATACATACATATATGTGCTTAAAATAAACCCAGCTAACCTCATTAAAAGTGGTAACTTTGACACATATTGACTATTAACTGAGTGCTGCTTGGCTGATGTCTGTACAGTAATGATCAGGAGGAGGCACAGGTTTTGTTTGGGGACATGAAATAACTGAAAAAGGCTGTCTTGCTCCTCTGAGACACAGGGTAGACAACGATAGTGTCATCGGAGCATAAATGAGAAAGAGAGCTTTGTGGGCTGCACTGCTGGGCTGGGTTTTGCTTGCACATTACTATGGGTAATTATGGCACTGTCATTGACTCATCAGGGCCATACTCAGTGGAGGTTAAAGAGAGGCTTGGGTGTATCATGTTCTTGAGTTCACTTTTTTTTAAACTGTTGAGTAAACTAATTTTCCTGATGTTGTCTTTGTATTATGTAGGTTTTTTCTATAATTCTCATATATGTTTTTCTAATGTCTCATTCTCTCATATTATCTGGGTGAATCTCACACTCTCAAACCTGTCAAGAACATGCACAGGTCATATGTCACAAAAATATGATGTGCAAATAAATGGAACTGCACACTTAGAAAATTACTCATTAAGTAAAACATGGATGCAAGAAAAAATGAAAATATATAACAAAAATATCTCTTTAGATTTTGGGGTAAAATGTAGTCTGAAATGTAGACTGTTTAAAAAAGGTTAATATTCAACAATAAAGTTCATTAAGTAACATTAGTTAACTTTAGTTAACATGAACTAAGAATGAACAATCCTTCTACAGCATTTATTAATCTTAGTTCATTTCAATTTCAAAATTTACTAATGCATTATTAAAACTGAAAGTTGTACTTGTTAACATTAGTTAATGCACTGTTAATTAACATGAATTAACAATGAATGACTGTATTTTCATTAACTATCATTAATAAATGTGACTAATAAATGTATTGTTCATTATTCGTTCATGTTAGTTAATACTTTAACTAACACTAACTAATGGAACCTAATTGTAAAGTGTCACCAAAAAAAAGTGTATTTATACTTTGTCGTCCAGTCAGATTAGAACTTATGAAACTGAGAAAGAGCTTTCCATTTTTATGTGCAATATCCATCTAATGGATTGCGGGCAGTCTGTAGGCATCTGTGGCTGAGACTGTGTGAAATGTGACCTGGACATGTTTTCACCTATTTATTGTTAAACACACTGTTTCAAGTTTCATTCTGTCTGTTTCACTTTCACATCCGTGTATGTTTCCTTAACATGCATAAAGCCTGATTCTCTCTCTCTCAACTCTCTGCCACCTCTCCCAGTCTTGACCCTGAGTTGTCCCTGCTCTCCTCCAGGCTGGGTCTGGCCCCAGTGGTGGCGAGAGGCTGGGGAAGAGTGTGGTGGGAGAGAGATGAGGGATGGCACCAGCCTGTGATTGCATCTCTAAACAATCCTCTCCATCTGCTCTCTCAGCCCCGCGTGCCAGCACCTTGTGTCTCACCTACAACAACCTACCATCTCCCCTGCCTCGCACACACCCCTCCAGAGCGGGAGAGCAGCCAGACACACTCACACACCCCACGCCCAAGCTTTCAGAGATAACCACAATAGAGAGGCTTCCCCAGACAAGGGATGCCTTAGCATTTCATTCTCCAGGTGCTCAGATTAATGCTAAGTATTCAGTTGATAAAACCTGGAAATTTTAATTTAGTGCAGTGTGTTGCTTCCCATTTGGTTTGGATTATTTTTAAGAATTTTGCATATTGTTGGGCCTGTGTTGTTTATGCTCTCATTTAATTCTTCATGATAAATCAATTGTGTCAGATGCACAATATATCTGTGCCTCAGTTGATAGCACAGAAGTTGATATTAGTGTTTAAATTTTTTTTTAAGATTATCTTTGCCATCATGTAATGATCACTTAAGCTTAAAAAGTTAGTTCACCCAAAAATTAAAATTAGCTTGTGTTTTACTCACCCTCGAGGTATCCTAGGTGTATAGGACTTTCTTCTTTCAGACGAATCTAGTTAGAGTTGTATAAAAATTGTCCTTGCTATTCCAAGCTCTATCATTGCAGTCAGCGGTTGTTGCAGTTGAACAGTCCACAAGTCGTCAAATAAAGTGTGCATTCATAATAAACGTGCATCACACGGCTCCAGGGGGTGAATAATGACCTCCTGTAGTGAATCCATGCCTTTTTGCAAGACAAATATCCATATTTCAAACGTAATAAACACTTTTCTCTCACTTCCGTTATCTGTCATACGCGCAAGCAGTTCCGGCGGATGATGTGAGACGTCGGCGTTGTGTGATTAGTGATGAACGTGGAGAGAGAACAAAACAAAACGCCGGTCATTAATTAAAAGTACAAACTGAAGATTTGCAAAGAAAAAATGCTGGAGGATTTCAATATAAACCAAGAGACTGGTTTTTCTTTGCTAAAGTAAGGAAACTTTGCTTCCTTTGCTCCTATAAACAAACTCGCGAGACTACATAAAGCATATCTCAGAGGCATGCGTGCTGCACATACATGCTGCGTCATCTGCCGGAATGGCTTCCGCATATGACAGATAACAGAAGTGAGAGAAAAGTGTTTATTTCATTTAAAATATGGATATTTTTCTCACAAAAATGCATGGCGATGAACATCGCTCATTCCTCCATGTTGGCGGGGAGCAACAAACCGGAAAACAAAAACACAGGAGAAGGGGCGCTGCTTACTTTTTGTTTGGTCCGCTGTTCTGTCACGATACTGCATGAGCACTGGAACGAGGAGACAAGTAATTCTTCAATAAACAGTCTGTATTACCTCAATCGCTGGGAACACAAGGAACATGGGAAACACTAAGCACACAAAATGACATATAACAGTGGACGCCAAACACAGGGTTTAAATGCACAGTAACTAAACGTGGGAACACCTGGAACTGATAGAACTAAATGGGAACAGGAAAAACCAAATAAGGACATAGAGGGAGAAAACCTGGGCAGGGAAGGCACAATGGGGGAAAAATACAAGACACAGGGACACAGGACTGACAATATCACCTTTTGATTTTGAATGACATTTTTGTTTTACTTCTGTAGGATAGACACACTTTTAACGTTATCAGGTTGCCACAAATATGGGTCCTGAAGCAAAACCAGTTGAGAATCACTGGCTGTATCATGCTGCCATGCTTGATGTGTTGTGCCAACATGACACACCGTGTGACATCCGTCTGAGTTGTTTTAAAGCATCACATTTTAGGATGACAGTGTGTTGTCACACTACCAACTGAAAGCCGATTGGCGGTGACAGGTGTGCCTCTTAGAAGCAAAAGCTTATGTCACCTTCTTTCTTCTCTCCTTTTCTTCCAGTGACAGGCTTCCCCTATCCCACCACAGGGGCGACGGTGGCTTACAGGGGCGCCCACTTGAGAGGCAGAGGTCGTGCTGTCTACAACACGTTCCGCGCCGTACCTCCACCCCCTCCCATTCCTGCTTACGGAGCGTGAGTAACCATTCACCCGGCCAGAACATACACATACAGCATCTGCAAATGGCTCACTTTGTTTCCATCCAAGCCTGAGGCCATTATTAGGTAAAATTCAGCACTTAAAAGTGCTGTTATCAAAGGGCCATTTTCGCATTATATGTGCTACCGCCTTAACCTGCAACATGACCGCTTGATGGCTATAAAGTGCGTTACACTCTAATGGCGAGCGCTACCAGTTTTCCCCAGTGACAAGACAGAGCAAAGCCCATTATAAAGCAACATTGTTTTTCTCTAAGCACAGAAAATGGCCGTCTTTCCTAATCTGCTCAATTTTTTCCCTTCCTCACAGTCTGGAGTGCATTGTTTTGTCTGCTGAATGAATGCATCGCTGCATAATTTATTTTCTTTTCTATACAACACGAAGAAACTCCATGGATGTTCGGCACTGATGTATTGTGTTTTGTTATTTCTTGTTGTGTTTTTGCAGTGTGGTTTACCAAGATGGCTTCTACGGTGCTGAGATCTATGTGAGTATGCTCTGTTTTTCCCAATTCCAATGCTTTTTCCACTGTTTCTGTAAAAGAACGCAACATTGAGGACATGGTGCTCACGTTGCTCGCGTTCGCTGAGCCTAAACTGAGCAGCTGGTGCTGAATCTTTCATAAGGCCAAGGGTCAGCTCAGGTCACCATGTGCAAATCCACCAGGATGGCCGTTTGTGGTGTACTAAAAGCCTTGTTGGCATCCCTTGTGCATACTGTTACATGGCACAATGAAATCGCACATGGCTCAACCACTTCCAACTTGGCTTCCTTTGAAGCCTGTAGATGGTGTCTATGGATTTTAAGATAAAACTGACATGTACAGTGTGGAATAAACCAAAAACGAACCCCCCTACGTACTTAACTTCTCATTTTTCCACATTTTATCTCCACCGCTGCTTGGTTTTGCTCTAAGTGGGTGGAAAATCATGCCTGATCAAGTTGATGAAGTCGACGTTACAGTGTTTTTGTTTTAATTTATGGCACGCGTTTGATCCGCCTTTCCCTCAGCTTCCATTTAAATACAGCCCAAAGGCCTCACGCTACAGCCCGAGATTGTGCCCAGGCTCTATTGTTTTTGACAGGCCGTCAGAACGTATTAGACAGTCAGGTGATCAGAGAGCGTGCCTCCCCTTCCCAGGATTATTTCACTGCATGAAAAATGGAAATTAATTCAACATTTAGATCTAAAACAAGACAAATGAATGTGGACGTAACTGCAATGCCTTTACCTGGCACGCACGATAGTATGTTTGCCGCCAAGTTTGCAAACTCGTAGCCAGGTCCATGGCTACAGTCCCAGATAGATCTCGTAACGGTCGAACGGATTTTGACGAATGCACATAGTATGTTTGCTTGCCAATAAAGTCAGAATCCTTCTCTGTGGACCACCCCATCAACTTTTCGAGTAACCTGAAGTTTAGATAACTTATCAAGAATAGTTAAAATAAAGATTACTCACTCTCATGTTATTCCAAACCTGTATGCTGAATATTTAATCGGTCTTCACCATGTAACTTGATGTTTTCTTCACATACAATGACAGTTTGTAGTGATCAGGTGCTGTCAAGCTCTAAAATAGCACTGTTAATGTAGTCCTTAAGACTCATGTTCAATATATACACTACCATTCAAAAATCTGGGGTCAGTAAGATTTAAAATAATAATAACATAGGATGCATTAAATTGTCTGTAAATATACTTATTTGTAATATTTGATATATTGTTTTTTTTTGATTTCTATTTGACAAAGAATCCTGAAATAAAAAAATGTATCACAGGTTTCATAAAATACAGAGCAGAACAATTGTTTTCAGCATTGATAATAATAAGAAATGTTTCTTGAGCACCAAATCAGCATATTAGAATGATTTCTGATGGATCATGTGACACTGAAGACTGGAATAATTATGAAAATTCAGCTTTGCCATCACAGAAATAAAAAAGATATTAAAGTAGATTTGAATAGAAAAGTTGTTTTAATTTGCAAAAAACGTTTATCCATATTTACTGTATTTTTGATCTTTTTTTTTACATTTTTTACAATTTTGTATAAGAATTTATAAGTGTTATAAATTTGTGTAATTTTGCAATGTAAATTAAGTCATCATTCACTGATTTTCTTCAACTCAAACATTACTGGTTTTCAAATGTCTCCTAACCAAATGCCAAGATGTCAAGGTTGAGATTTTACAGTGTTTTGATGGCAGGCAATGGTCAAAATCTTGAAAAATTATTATTATTTTATTTTATTTGAATGGCATGAAGCTAAGTAAATAATGACATAAATATTGTATGTGGTTGATCAATCCCTTTAAATCCATCTGTGTGAGCCGGTGAAACCACCAGAATTAGGAAGCTGTAACTTCTACAGAATCCATGTACACAATCTTCTGTGACCTGATTTTTCTTTGACTCCAGTAGCTAAACATTTGATCTTAGCAGAGTAGCACCGGACATTAATCCCGAGCTAAAAAATAAATGAGAGCATCTATAATTCATCGTGCAGTCCTGTATCTGCGATGCCTCAGTCCTGCACGAGCTCTGGCACCGCGATTATTCACATAATGTACCAGTGCTGTCAGCGTGCTAAAATAACAAAGAGCGGAGCTATGTTTCATTAAAACAGACACTTCAATAAACACACCAGCCACTTAGATACTCCCTTACAGCAAATACATTCCCCGTTGTTTAAAGCTTGGCATGTTTGGAGTGTAAGCATTCACAAAACGTCACCCTGAGAAGACTAGCATACGATGCTCGGTTCTTGCAGCTAACAGTCTCTCGGCTAATGTCATTTGATGCTGCTCACAACGCACCTATTAATAACTGGCTTGAATGGAGCAATTAATAGCTTTGTCAGATGTCATCTAATGCTTATACAAGCAATATTTAGTGTTGTCTTGTGCCGTTCTCCAGCCACGGATGAGCACGTTGTGTGTGTCAAGACCGCTCCCCTGGGCATCGAGCCAGGAGACTCGTATTGGCCAGCCACATTAATTAAAAGGCCCCTTCAATAGCTTCAGCCAAATCTTCCATTTGGTTCATTGGCAGTAAGCAAACATTGACTGATTTTAATTGTTTATACCAGATTGCCACTTACCATGCTGATCGATAGTTGCCCAGCCCTGCCATTTCAATTGATGGGATTGATGCACACTGGAAAGACAAGCCGTTGGATGCACCCGCTATTGCTGCACTCAGCGTAGATAAGTGAAGACGCTCAGATGGTTCACTTTCGGACTCGGGCTGTTAGGCATCTGTGCCGAGATCTACATGAAGAGCTAATGCAGTCAATCTGACAATTCCCCATTAAACAAAAAGGCTTCACAAAAAGCTGTATTGGCAAACTAAATACCACCTAAATCACTCAGTGTTGATTTTAGTGAGCATTGACAGGCCTTTTCAGCAGCACTCTTAAGGTTGTAACTGAGCTTTTGGGATTCACTGCATTGTTAGGATCTGCAAAGAGATGGGATAATGTATGAACAGTCCAGATGTATTGTGGACAGATGGTTCTAAAAAATTAATGTCACCGATGCCCTGCTGTTTGCATGTTTCTGACGGATGCCCTTATGTAATTGACAGGGTGGCTATGCAGCATACAGATATGCCCAACCAGCGGCAGCAGCTGCAGCGGCCTACAGTGACAGGTAAGAGTCTTGTGTTTTATGTCTGTCTATCATCACTTAGTTGATGCTTCAAGACCCATTTAAAACAACACAGGTTATTTGGGTCTATGTATATTAGACCTGAAGGCATCTAAATGCAGTTTTCACTGAGATATCAAAAAGTTAACTATTTCTTAATGATCTAATCGAAACCATTTGAGGTGAGGAAAATGACAATTTTTGAATATGAATGGAACTAGCTATCCAGGTTCAGATATCTTTTTATATATATATATACAAAAATGTATTTTTCAGGCTGCTGAGGTTAATGCAGAATTTTTTTTTTATATATAGACAAAGAATTTGGTTTTGGCTTCCACACAGTGATAGTATAAAAGCCATTTATTAAGTCTTGGAAATAAAAAAACAAAAAAAATAATTATATTGCACTTAATATTTTATCTCACACAGTATAAATGGATGTTTATACATGAAAGTATATAAGTGTTTTTAGACAAAAAGTCCTGCCCTGTTTCAAAAAGAAATCTGTCAATATACTCTAAGAAAAAAAATGCATTTATCAAGCCACTTCTTTGGGTCTTACCTCATTATCTGATTTTAAGAGTAAACATGATGGTCATGAGTAAACAGACCATGGATTTTAAGGCCTGGCAGGACATTATGCACTGCAACTTTTAACTGCATTTGAGTCATTCTGAAAAGTGTTTTTCCTCAGCTCTGAAAGCCAGGTATGAGTTTACAGATCTGCTCTCTTATTAAACTGGGTTAAATTAGATCATTTAGACTTTGCTCCCCTATCTTTGGTACACTCTCGCCCTTTAAACTTGAATTCAACCTGAATTTCCGTAACCACTTAGCTTACTCACTTCAGGCCACAGGGTTGAGTGTGTATGTGTGTGTGAAGACGAAGGTGGTGCAGGGTTGTCAGTAATTTATCCAGGACCTGTGGGGACCCTGTCAGGTTGGATCAGGCCAGGCACTGGTTTAATCTAGGCAAGATTGAGCGTGTCAGTGCCGATAAGGCACGGCCCTGCCTGCCAGCCTGAAGAGCCCAGATAATGTAAGATTTATCAGAGCCAAGCACAGATCCACATCAGAGCAGGTGACAAGACTGGCATTCCACCGCACTTATTTCAGCCCCCTTCCCGCGTCCCCTCTTTCACTCCAGCTCTCCTTTTCTCTCTCTAGCTCTTTCTGCATCGCTTGTTGTTCAGCTCCTTGCTTCCACATAAGCCAGCTCTGCGTTTTGCACTCTAATTTGATATGTCATGGCAGAGGGGTTTTAAAAGTGTTTAAATGACACAGACTCCTGAACTCACCTCTTAAGAGAGTATTAATTCTCTTATCATTTACTCACGTGACTTTCTTTCTTCTGCGGAACACAAAAGAAGATATTTTGAAGAATTTTTTAAACGTTTTTGTCCATACAATCAAAGTCAGTGGAGTTCAAAATAACATTAGATTCCATTGACTTCCATTGTATGAATAAAAACAAACACTGGGACATTTTTCAAAATATATATTTTTTTGTGTTTCCCAGATGAATGAAAGTCATATGGGATTGGAGCAACAGAATGAAGAAAGAATTTTTAATTTGCATAGCGTTCCATTTTTAAAAAGATTGCTTAAAGGGATAGTTAACACAAAAATGAATGATTTTGTGTTTCATCTCATGTTGTTTCAAACCTGTGTACATTTTATTTCTGCGAAACATAAAGGAAGATATTTTGAAAAATGTCTTTTTTGTCCATACAGTGGAGGTAAACAGTCACCAAAACTGTTTGGTTATGAACATTTTTTACACACAGGAAAAACAACATGTTGTAGAAGTGATTTTCATTCAGAAAATGTTAGCAAATTTAGAAACAGCAAATAACACGTTGAATTAAACATGACATTTCGAAACAGAAAAACTTAAAAAGATTTTTTTTTTTGTAAAACATACTCCAATAATCTTTATTTACAACTAGCCTACGTAAAAATCTTTTTTACACTGCAGTATCTTCTTTTGTATCCCTCAAAAGAAAGAAAGTCACATAAGATGAGTAAATGATGACAGTATTTTCATTTTTAGGTGAACAATAACTTAATTATCAAATGGAAACCACTTTAAAGGAGAAAAATCACTCTTTTTGAATACAACTGGAACTAGCTATACAGATTTACTTTGGAGTGGGTCATTCCCGCTGCATGTTTAAGCTGCAGGTTAAGTAGCCCGTCCTGGCTGGAGTGTTTTGGGGATTCCCAGCCACCCTCGTCTGCACTGTCTGTCACAAGCAGTTAAAATCCCCTCTACTCGGCTCTCTCACTCCACTGAGCTGGCCTGACCTTTGATGTTGTAATAATCCCGGACGACAAAAACCTGGTCAGATCCGATAGTATTTCCATATGTAATAGCATGTCTGGGCCCAGGATTTCCCCCCTCTCTCCTCTTTTCTCCTCTCTCAGTCTGTGCCCTCGGCACCCGGCTCGGCCTGCCTTATCTGCTCCCCGCAGGCCCTCATTTGCAAGCGAGTGTTTGTAGGGAAAGTCAACAAATGAAGAAGGGAAGTGCTGGGGGTTAATAAATAAATAAAGGAAGAAGTAAGGCCCATCTTGGAGGAATTAGTTCCAAATCGGTACCAATGAAAAGAGTCAGAGAACGCCACCAGCCCTGTGCCTCTTTACAGTGCATCCTGGGTAAACAAGAGAGGGCAAAGGAGCATGAAAAGGATAAAGAGGGCAGTGAACATAAACTCTCTGCCTCCTTCACTCGCTTTTTTAATGCACACGCACAACAACACAAAATCCAAAGCATCCATACATCTCTTTCCTTGCTGAGTCCTTCCTGTTCTGCAGTACTTTTAGAACTTTGTAACTTTGAAAGTTTGAATTTGCTAATGTTGTCATTTAAGGAAGTATTTATAGAAAATGTGTTTGTTTGTTTATTTATTTAAACTTGATTATTTACTTGCTCACATAAGCATGAAAACTAAATGAATTCATATATTTTTGTATTTTTTCATGTTTGAACTTTTAATGATAAATATTTGTGTAATCATATTTCGGATAAGAGTATCAATGAATAGCATAAACCATCACAGAATTGATCAAATCCTTTGATATAAAAAATATAGATTTTTGTGCTATTTCTTTTTCCACTAAAATTGTGTCACTTCCTGGTCAACTTTGATAGTTTAAAGGGATTATAACATGAAAAATAAATTATATAGAGAGTCTACATAGAAAGTGATGTTGAGAACATAAAAAGCAATTACACAAAATTTTGATTAGAGAAAATAATTTTTATTCTTTAAAAAAAAAGATTTATTTTACAAAAATGGCAACATACACTCAAACAAAGGTAATAAAATTATTTTAGATTCACCCCAATGTTCACTTATTTTGTGATAAAAGAGTTATGAGTTTAATATTTTATCCAGTATGATAGGGATATATAAGTGTACCACATGGTAGAAATGAGCGTGCAGTGCTGCTGTTGGTTCTTCATTTCTGTTTTCCATTTTCTTCTCTTTTCTACTCCACTGTGTTTTTTCTGTCTTCTCCCTCTCTGACCAATATAACTTTTACCACATGCTCATAAGATAAAATACTTTTACTCCAAAACAATAACAGAGCACCTATCACTTTTAACACACTCTTACCTTTATACTTTGTATTTATGGCAAGCCAGTGATTGCATTTTTATCAGACAAAAAGAAAGAGAGGGCAAGAGAGAGGGAGGAAGGGTGTAGTGATAATGGGCCTAGTTCAGATGAACAGCATTCACTGGAGCATACCATCTTCTCGAAGCTTCAATGCCCTCTCCGTTTCTTCCTTTTCCTGCAGCTATGGCAGAGTCTATGCAACAGCAGACCCTTATCACCACACGATTGGACCTGCAGCCACGTACAGCGTGGGCACTATGGTGAGTCTAGAAACGTGATGCATGAAACATTAATCTATGCCCTAACATTACACAGACCCAAGCACCCCAACAACATACAAGGCAGAGTCCAGTGTAACCATTATAATGCTGAAAGAGATCACTGTGCATTCTGTTAAATCTAATTGAATTATAAATAGTACAATTGTAAGTATTATAATACTGATTGAAGGATTGCTGTGAGCTGAAGATATGTAGTTGGGGTGGCTGAAGTATTTAATATTGTAAATGATCATATTCATATTCAGGGTCCAAAATGACCAGCAATAATTCATTTTTTTTTTTATAAATAATACATATAAACAATATGATTTTATTGCTCTTTTTGTACATATATATTAGAACAACAACAAAAAACTAACAACTGTGCAAGCCACAACTATTTTTGATTTATTACTTTATTGGTAGATGATAGAACCTTTTTTATTTTAATTGCTTTCTTCAGCTACACCACGAATCATTCTTAAAGACTGCAACTGGCCAACTGGCAAAGTGTTTTATTTACTCGTCAAAGCCGATTTATACTTGTATTTGGCAGTTGGAAAGTGTTAATTTTGGACCTTGTTTACATTTGCATTATTAATGTCAGGACTATAAATATATGTTTATATATTCATGTTTGTATATTCATATAATCATCAGCTGATATATGTGTATGTGACAATTTGTCAAGATGGATCCTGGGCATTTTGTATCTCATTAAATGCATTGAGGTAATCCAACGTACTGACACTTGATTAGACCTTCTAAATGAGACGCTTTCCTTTGCATATCAGCAAATGTGGGGATCGTCGTCCCGTTAATGTTTGTTTTTAGCTAGCTTTTGCAGCTAACATCAAAGATGAAAAATTCTCAAACTCCTATCTGAACACAAAAAGAGAAAACTCTTTATGATTTTTTATTTTTATTTTTTTTGCGACTGTTGGTCGGGACTTTTCTCAAGATTAACGACCATCAAGCGCGTGCAGCAGCGTGCCGAGGGAGATTAAAGAAAAGGTGAGAGATAGAGGAAGAACGACGGGGAAAAAAGAAAAAGATTCCATCGCACCCACCTCCCCCTGCCCATGAGGCTTATTGGACAAACACTCTGCCTAAGACAAATGACTGGAATTTACCAAGTCGACATCCGTGTGATTCTCAAAACCGTACTATTCCCCGGTGCAGCTGCTAGCTAAAAGCTTTCATTAATTAAGACCATTTTTTTCCTCTTCATTTACTTAATTAAAACTGTGGCCTGTGTTGCTTTTTTGCCTCCTTTTCTTTTTTTATCAAATTTTCCTCCCTTTCTCAAGATTTAATTTGCCACGTTAAGGCATAGCAAATATCCTTCGGCGCTCCTCCGGTCGAACGAGGGCCGCAGGGGGGCCGAAGTGGGCACTCAGAGTTCTCAGCGATGCCAGGACCGAATCAGTTGCGACTCAAATGAGCGGAACTCCTCTCAGTACTTGCACAGAGCCTGCTGAGAATGAAATGAATATCATTAAATCATATTTGACCAGCAGATCACAAGTAAAAAGTATTTAATAATGAGCCCCTCAGAGGGTTCGAAAAAAAAAAGTTAGTTTTTTTTTTTTTCTCTGTTTTAGAAGAGTTTTTGTGACGTTTTTGGGGTGTGTGTTTTTTGCAGGGTGTTTTTTGTGGGGAGAGGGGCATAGTGGATTTTTTGAAGTTTTTTGTATTTGGCAAGAGCAGAGGAGGGCACTACTGCAGTCCGGTTAAGGAGAGGTCTGAGAAAGCAGTGTGTGTTAGATGTCTCCAATCAGATCAACCTGAGGGCCAGACGGCCGTGATGGAGAGGTTCGATCCAGAGCAACTGATGAAACACACTGGGCTGTTTTAGTCGTTACCTGGTTGATCCATGAAACTCTGAACTCTGACACCCATCCGAGTTGAAATTCACAGTGTAATTTCTTTCCAAACTTGAGACGAAAGGGAAGAAAATTTCAAACCACTGTTCACCCAAAAGAATCTATTTAACACTGATTGGGTCCTTTTTGTTTTTTCATCTTTGATGTTGCAGGCTAGCCTTTACAGAGGAGGTTACAGTCGCTTCACACCCTACTAGAGAGAGAATCAATCCAAACAAACAAACAAACAAAAGAAAACAAACACAAACAAACAACCCAACCTCATCTACGTTCAATAGAGCAAAACGCCTCCGGGTCATAAGCGAACCTTCCCCGAACAGTCACATTTGGGCTAAAGCTCTTCTTATCAACCTGCTGTTATCCAGCATTTCTGTTGCTTGGCTATTGATTTGGAATCTGTTTTGTTTGTATTGAAATGTGTGGTCCGGTAGTGGAGGGGCTGAGTGACAGAGGTGGGGGAGGGGGCTGTCCAATGAGTTTTCTCATTTAGTCATGCCGTAGATTTATGGGCATGAGCTCAGCTGATTTATGTGGACAGGGAGCGGGCCAGTAAGTGAGTTTATTTGCCTTACTAAATGGTACAGCAATGAGCAACTTGAGCAAAACAACAGCAGCGCTAGACTCGCATACGTATATTTGCAGTCTTTGCATTAAAAGCCCCACTGAACACCCACTTATTATAAGTAGCGATGACTGCTATTCATTAAAATATGAAATGAAAAACCTCTAAGGTTTGCTTATGCTATCTGTAAACTACTAATATAGCCTTACAATTTTTTTCTCCAGTAAATATCAAAGGGAAATATGGATATAAACATTTATTTACAAAGCTCCGGCTTTCTCTTATGGAGTCTATGATTGTTTACCGATACTATATTGTAGTAGTGTTAAAATTGATAGTTAGCTACATGGACCCTTCATGAAGCATTTCAAGTAATTCTCTGTCACTCACACCCTCTTTCACTTTGACATACTGTTATATAACTCAATGAACATTTATTGTCTGTATGATTGCAATTGTATGTCATTTGGGGATTTTGATGTCAAGTTAGATGTCAATTTTTTTTTTTAGTATTTGGTTAAAAGTATTCCATTTCCACAGATAGACTTCAGATGCATTTTATGGGATTTTTTTCAATACAATAAATTTATTATTGTTATTATTATTATTATTTAAGTAAAAAAAAGAAAAGAAAAAATAAGGAATAATAATAATAACATTTTAAAATTAAAATAAAGAATAAACTATTATTATTATTTTACTATTAAAGTTGAAATAATAATAATAATAATAATTTACGTTTTTTTTATTATTATTTATTTATTTATTTTAACAAAGCAATAAAATCAGCAAATCTGGTTAGTTTCCTCATACCCTAAATCTAATTTTATTTTTTATATGCAGTAATAACAATAAAATATCTAACAATGACATAATGTAACAGTATAGTACTTGTATTATATTATGTTAATGTATCTTTAAATGTCCTATTTTTAACTAAATCTGTATACAAACACGTCTGCCTGTATCAAAGCAAATATTCATGAAGGAAGGCCTCCAGCAAGGTTTCCTTCAGTTTTAATCTGTTAGATGTCACATAAAGAGCGTACACTTAATCAAGGCCGCTTCAGCTGCTCAGAAAGCATTCTGTAAATAAACATAGTGCAGTAATGTGGAAAGAGAGAACACTTCCCCACTACACGGTCTGTTGCACCCTCTAGCTGATGAGATGTCCAGAATCCCACTGCAACAACAGAGATGACAGGGGGAGCAATTACCGCTCATTGCTGAAATCTCCATCACGCTTATGTTAATATGGAAGATGCAGTCTGCTTAAAAATAACTTTTAATCCCATTTTAAATAACAAAGATACAGACATAAAACAGACTATAGGTATTTATAAATTGAAAATAAATTTTAAAAAACATCCCACATCCCTTGGGAAAATGAGAGTACTGGTTATGATGTTCTGAATGACATGTTTCAGTATTGATTTGCTGTCGAGTTACAGGTTAAGAGCTGAGAGTATGTGAACAATCATAGATCTTTGGGACATTATTGATCAAGTCCACAATGTATGTGGAGGGAGGCCAACCTAAGACTTCCAAATATGAGTGGGATGATTTAAGATTGTGTGGGGAAACAATAAGAAAAGGGACAAACATCTGAAAATTATTAGTTAAAAATACATTTCATATATATATATATATATGTGTATATATATATATATATATATATATAATATATATATATATATAATACATTTCATATATATGCAAACCATTCAAAAGTTTGGGGTTGGTGTTTTTGAAAGAAGTCTAAGTGCAAATACAGTAAAATATTGATATATAGTGATATTATTAAATATTATTACAATTTAATATTGTTTTTATATTTTAAAATATTTTAAAAAGTCATTTATTTTTATGACGACAAAGCTGAATTTTCAGCAGCCATTACTCCCAGTCTACAGTGTCACATGATCCTTCAGAAATCAGTCTAATATTCTTATTTGGTGCTCATATAACATTTCTTATTATTATCACTCTTGACAACAGTTGTTCTGCTTAATATTTTTGTGGATTACTTTTTTCAGGATTATTTGATGAATAGAAAGTTCAGAAGTACAGAATTGTTTTGGAGTATAATTTTTTTCTAACATTTCTAAATGTATTTGCTGTCACTTTTGATCAGTTTAATGTATCCTTGCTTAATACAAATATTAATTAAAAAACAATCTTTCTGACCAAAATGTTTTGAATGGCTGTATATATGTAGTTTTGATAAATATGATACAAATATATTCACCCAGACATTAATTAACCAAAAAAATATATATAATGTTACCCTGTATTTGATTTTTTTGGAAAATGTAAAAGATGAGGTTTAAAAGGTCTCAGTCTTGACCTATCATATCTGTTTTTATAAAGGCCCACTCATATGATCCTCATCATTCTTTTCTTAAAGGAGAAGCACTTTTACACTAAGTTGAGAGATTTTCCCCCAAGGTGACATTCCCCTGAGGCCCAGCACTTTATTCAGAACCTGTGATAAGACATGCCAGGCCTTTAGAGACGAGAGAGAGGAAGAATGAGAAAGAAAGAGTTGGGGGTTGCAGTTATCCTCCCAGTGAAATAAGGCCTCCCTCGTTTTCTGGTTCCTCAGGGTGTTGATCATGTCCTTGTGTGTCTCACACACACACACACACACACAGCCCAGTAAATAGCAGCCAGCACCCCTCAAATGGAATTGTAAGGGTGGAGTTATAGAAGAAGGGGAAAGAAACCAGGGTAGAGGCAGCATCCAAAGTAATTTACTCCACAGATTAAAGATAACAGCATTGAGTCAATAACCACTGATCTCATTTGGAGATACACTAGGCCAGCCAGGCGCGTGGCACAGCCGTTCTGCTCAGTCTATTACCATAGCTGTTGTGGCTGCCTCTCCAGACACACTGTTCTCCCGTGAGTGTGAAATCACAGCAGCCTATTGTAAAACATAGATTAGATGCATTGCTTTTTTCCACCTTTGTAGGGAGAAATCTACAGCGCAACATAATATTTCACCTAAACGGATGTGTCCTTGCTCCCCTCTGCAGCATGCGGCTCACTTGGCTCTAAGAAAAAGGCAAAAAAAAAAATGTTTAGGGAGCTGCACATTGGCTAAAACTGTGCAGGTGCCACAGCAAACAGGAGTTTAAAGGCATAGTTCATCCAGTTTGAATTTCTTTCTTGTTGAACACGAAAGAAGATATTTTGAAGAATGTTTTGTTTTTAGGTGGGTTGACGGTAGGGGATGATTTTGATATGGGAGTAATTTTCTATGGGAGTCTTTTTGTTTACCAACTTTTTGGTTATATATTTTTTTGTGTTTATATTATTTTGTGTTCCCATACAGGTTTGAAACCACTTAAAGGTGAGCAAATAATGACAGAATCTTTAGATGAGCCATCTCTTTAAGTAGCATGTAGTAAACAAAATGTGATCAACTTAATCTATTTAAAATGGACTTCAGAATGGCCTTGTTTTCTTGAAACATCCAAACCTATTGTTTACCAGAAACCAAAATGCAAGAACTAAAATCTACTCTGTGGAAATGGAAAACAAGTGTTACTCAAAAGAATTAACATGCACTGTAAATAACATTGTGATTTTATTTGATCTATTCAAGTTTATTTTTCTTTGCATTTTAATTATGTCTGAAGTGTTGTTGGTGTTTATCAATTTAAAAACGAAAAACAAGACAGTTTTGGTTTTAATTATGTCTGAAGTGTTGTTGGTGTTTATAAATTTAAAAAAGAAAAAAAAGAAAGGTGTGGCATAAAAAAAAAAAAAAAAAAAAAAAAAAAAAAAAACAAAAATAAAAAAAAAAAAAAAAAAAAACCATAAATAAAAATAAAAAAAAAAAAAAAAAAAAAACAAAAAAACCAAAAAAAAAAAAAAAAAAAAATGAAATTATGTCTGAAGTGTTGTTGGTGTTTATCAATTTAAAAACGAAAAACAAGACAGGTGTGGCATATGACCCTTAAGAATATTATATGGTGGCATTTTTATATAATAGAATATAATAGGCTTTAAATCAAAATAGTTTATACCTTTTCTGTGGAGAGGAGAGAGCATATTATGTCCAGATGTGAGTCAATAACTCTGTACTGTGTGTTGTTGAACTATTTAATTTTATGTCCTTTTTCCATACATCGGGAAGGTATTTAAGCTGCCCTCTGACCTCAGTTTCATTTATGTGGGAGACACAATTTTAATTGACTTTGTTGCATTCACATTTTATGAGGAGTGCTCATTTATGAGCCTTTTTGAAATAAAATACGCATTGTGTTCGGTGTTTCCAGCCACACGTTTAGTTAGTCCTAAAAAGTGCCATTTAGTTTGACCGAATAAACCACGCTTCCTCTGGTTAAATATCTATGCAGAATTGTAAATGAATCTGATTGAGTTAATTCATGCAAAAGACTACCATATTCTTGACTAAGGCATTTCCATCTCTATTTCAGACAATTAAACTAATCAAGCAACTATATTAGGACTCAATCACCCATTTATTTAATTCCAACATTTAGGCAGAGAGAGAAAACACCGTGCTGAGCACGAAATGACTGCTGAGGAGACAGTTTGCAGTCATCTAAACGAATGTGTGAGCTTGCAGATTGACAAGATGGAAGTTTCCGTCTTGCATGGACGCCGCAGTGGGCCATTAAAAGATTGCCTGTTTAATTAGCTCTGTTAATGCAGTGATTTGTAAGATGGCACCCTGGGCCAGGGGCCAGTCCACAAAGCAGCAGATTTTCATCTCGCTCAATTTGATGGCACAAATGTTAATTTACTGAGAGGTCTGTTTTAGGGTGCAAACAGAATGAAGTATAAGCTAAAAAACTATTTTGTATTGCATTTATTTATTTATTTATTGAAACATTACATAGAAGTTAATAATGTAATATAATTGTTTATTTTACGTGCTTAATGCAGCAGCTTAACTAGCATAGAATTATGTCAATAATAGACCCAAACTGGGTCACACCGGACAATAACGCAATTTAATATTATATCTGCTGTTACCTCATTAACTTTCTGTCATTTAAAATTGTGTCTATTCCATATGCTGTTTCATTGTGCAATTTTCTTCTGTCAGGGGATTTTTAAAAAATGTTTTTAAAAAAAATGTAAGCAAAAACTGTACTCTTTGTATATAATACTATATATAAATATATGTGAGCACATATCGCAGTCATCTTTTATATGTATAACCTGTAGTATTAAAGGTGTACTTGCTGTCCTTTTCATGTAGGCTTACATTGTGAAATTTTCAGCTTATATGAATTGCCTCATCTGTTAAAATCCAACTGGTACATTTTGCTCTCGCATAGCCATTTGTTTTTGGACTTCAAGATTCAGTAGTTAAAACTACGTACATAAAATACAGATAAGTAATACTTAGCAATTTTTGTGTCTAAATAAAAGGAAAATTATAACCTTATGTGTCTTTTCTGTTTGGCTAGATATTTTTTTTTAATTTATTATTTAATTGTTTTTAATTATAGTATAAAATGTACTTATTTACTTTTTTATTGTCTGTGTTTTATTTTATTGCCTGTAGTAGCTGTAAGTTATGTCATTTAGTCGATAGCACTTGGATGTTGAAAAGGAGGCTTAGCATGTATCATGTTACAAGCGTGTTTGGCTTCCATCGACATGGCTGCCCACCAACAGTTTTACATCTCCCTCAGTCGATTTCTGTTCATGTTTGTCAAGCAAAAACTTGAGGAGCCTCCCATGTCTGTTCCAGAGATATTACGCCCCAAGCAGAGAACAGAGGCCCAACATTGGGCATGATCAGTATGCCGGAGCACATCTGTGTGCTCCTCCAGGGATGGGTGAAGAACTACAAAGTCATGTTAAAATTAAAGTCAGCCCGCTCCCTCTTCTGAGGCTCCTCCACACGGCACCACATCTCCCTGAATTAGAGAGCTTCTGTCAGGATGAGAGCCCCCCAGGACACCCCGGAATCTCCTCCTCTTCCTCCTCCTCCTACTCTCTCTCCACTTTTCTCGTCCTGTCCGGTGGACGTCTTTTCAGCTTGGTGTTGAACATCCTCCTCAGAACACAACAATATCACAGAGCCTCTGATCAATCCGCTTCACTCATAATGCAAAACATTTTGCAGATGCTCCCCCTGCTGAGCCTTATTTTCACTTCAGTTACTCTAATCCGGGATTTGGGGGATAATTCCACAGTGTGTGTTTAGCGTTACACCCAAGGATTGTTTCTGATATTGAGCCGGTGCATGGAAGATAATGTAATCAGAATATATTTTCCTTCTGCATGATTTTCATTTTTATTGTGTTATTAGTTTCTTTTAGATCGTGCAAGTCCAAAAGTCTGAGATCACATTTATGTTTTTGGTTTTTGAATATATTTTAAAACTGGGATTTAAGTTTTTGTATTTTGATTAAAAAAAAAAGATTTATGAACAAACATTTATGATTATTATTATTATTTTCTGTTGATCATTATGCTTATAATATAATTTGAAGTATAAAATTTGTAATTGAAAATGCTTTAGAATCATATTATTAAATATTAACGTTGTTAATTATTAATAATAGTAACACTGTTTCATTTGAATCATTCAGTTGGATTTTTTTCTTCAAATTGCCATTCTTAAACTGTTGAATGGAAATGTATTCAATTATTAAAAAGCAAAACAGAAGCATTTTCACTAATGGTCTCAGACTTTTGAACTCTACTGTATGTGCATGTTAAAGACAGTCTGCATGCACCTCAGCAGCATTAACTCATGTTTTCTCTATTTCTTTTGCATTTCTAGTAAATATAAAGAAAGAAGACAATGGAGAAGAGCATCAGCTACAAGGAACAAAAAGGATAAAGGAAAAAAGTGTCAAAAGAAAAAAAAAATACAAAAAGAAGTTAAGAGGAAATCCTTACACCGAGGCTGTCAGGAGAAGGCATTATATATCTCTGTGGGGACGCGAGACTGACACAGCCAAGCTGTGGATAAAAAGAGGGGTTAGCTTTCACCTGGGACAGCCTTTCGGGGTGGAGGAGAAGAGGAGAGGTTGTCATAAAACTTTTTATTTTTCTAAACTTTTTTAAGTTTATGGTTTCAAAAAGATGAAAAAGATGAGTGTATGTATCTATATAGCGATATATATGTATGTATAAATATGTTACAAAAAAAGAAGCGAAGAAAAAAATGTACAAAACTAGCAACAGAGTGATGAATTAGTGCTGTAGGAGGGGGGATGGGGGGTGTACACGTTGGTCCTTCACACCCCCCACCCCCCTCCCACCGCAGACCTCCTTGTCCGGCCTGCGCTAGGAGGGTCAAGGAGGCCGGGCAGAGAGGCTGAAGACCCACCAGACACGATTCCATGTGGCCCCTCTTCATCCAAAGCCCTTGAATATATGGCACAGCTGGGTCTTCCATAAGTAGGTTTGAACTGCATCGCTTCCTTGGGGTGAAAGGCCTTTAGTCACGAACATAGGGAGCTGTTATTCATCCCGTCTAGATGTAGGCAGACAAACTTGCATGGGACTCCAAATTTCAGTCTTATAGTACATCAGGTTGCTATTCAGGTGTCGCATGAAATGGGGCGAGAGAAGACAATGTAAATAAACCACCAGAGCCCAGTCGGTCTGAAGTAGGGAACGCGCTGTTATCCCGCTGTTGTTTGTAGCACAATATGAAATGGCCCGCCGGCAGGTTTTACTGGGATGTGTGCGTGTTGTGTGCGTGTAGTTACGGGCGGAAGGGGGCTTTATAGAGTCGTGTTGGGTCGCGGCGGCCCCGGAGCCCAGGGCTACCAAAAAGCATTTCATTGTAGTGTTGTGGAGGTGGCCGTGCTGTGTAGTAAACACTTTTGTATGTGGTGTCATGAGGCTACAAATTAAGAAAATTGGAGCTGTCTTCTCGGTATTGTCACGGGAGTTTCACTATCCATCTTGAAAATGGGTTCCTGCCCGCTGCGAGGTGGAAAACGACATGCCAGTTTAGTCATAGGGTTGCGAGCAAAGTTTTATTAAAAATCGATCACCTTTATACTTCTAATGAGCTCCATTTCAGTGACACATCCTTATATATTTAAACGTTGTACTAATTACATGCTGCTCAGCGTGGTCAAACGTCGATTGTAGCCATTTACTAATGTTGTATTATTGTATTACCAGTATGAAAAACATTTATATATGGATATATCTATTTGTGACTTTGCGACCCTTCAAAAAGGATTGTATCTTTTTTGTTTTTTTCGATGGTGGTCCAGGTTTATTTTTGGCTGCGATTTATGCAAGTACTGAGAGATTTTCACTTGTGTGGCGTTTCTGTTCGTCTGTATCTTTGGTTCAGCTATTGAATGTAATTCAACTTTTTATGTACATGTCTTTGTTTTTTAAGCAGTACTTTGTAAATGTGGACACGGTAAACCGAGTCTTCATTCTGAAGCCGGACCTGGCGGAGATATTGTACGGTCCAGCTGACACCTCTCTTTTATAACAGGAGCACTCCAGCTGGCTGACGGACATTATTATGACCCTGCAGGACAATGGCAGAAAAGACATAAAACGATTGGATGAGACAGAGCAGATTGATGCTCTTTGGTTTTTATCGACAACCACTTTCCTTTGTTTTTTTGTTTTTGTTTTTGTTTTTTATGCAAATGGTGAACAGTTGACCCACGTTCAAAAGAGGTGTCACTCTATAATCGATGTTGAAAACGGCAGTATGTTATCCTGGGAAAGAAATGCACTGTAAAAAAAAAAAGAAAGAAAAAAAAGACGTGCTTCTTTTGATAACATCTAAATTTACCGGTTTTATTCAGGTCAGCATTTTCATATTCAACAGGACTGAATCAACCTGACTACATTAGGCTACACTGGTGAAAGCGAGTTGGGACAGATCAGGAAGAAACACGTCTATGAAATAACAACTGCACGATTTCATGCTTTTTACAGTGTGTATTTTGGCTCAGTGAGAAGGAATGGTACATTTAACAGATAGCCCACCTCAACAGACAGCATTCCCAAGCTTTGCAAAATCATGCGCTTCCTCGGACTCAGGTGTTACATGACAGAACTGATGTGTTCCCTTCCATAGGTAATGGTGTTACTCTTCCTTGCTGCATTTTTCCTCTCAGAACAAAACTTTATTTTCTACAAAGCTGGTGACTCCTATCTCAGCGACTGTGCTACTTTATTACCCGAAGGATCGTGGAAAACAGTTCACTGGGTCAGATAGGGACGGGAACTTCGGTGAAGACGTGTTGTTGTTTCAGGGACTCTAAAAACCGAGTGGCGGATTCTGCTCTGGAAGAGATTGTGACTCAACAACCTAACAAAAAGATGTCAATTCTACAGAGATCCAAGACCTCTGGGTTTATTTCTTTGCTTTAGTCCGTACGAGACATTACTTGTTTACATGTCCTGGTTTTTCCGACCCTGCTGTGAGGTATTTGTCAGCTTTTGCACTGTATTCTTTGGCTTGTTGTCTTCCTTCTTCTCTCTGTTTCAGCCCATTAACCTGAGCACCAAAGTCATTCGCCGTCTTCCTCGACCCAAAGCAGAGAACCAATGCAAACTGTAGTCTGCTTATAGTCTATTGTCAGAACTTCGATGAAACTCAAGCGCATGTATCTGCCACTTGTTCCTCCATCCGAAACGTCCTTCAAATCTACACTGGTCGTCTGCTCTAGATAATAGGGCAGGTGTAAGACCAGCTATGCAGCTCACCTGTGTCTGCAAGGTTCCCTTGAACTTCATTCAAACACAGTCAAGCCAATGGAAATGACAAACTTATCTTGGCAATTGCTTTTCCCAACACAAAAAAGGAAAAAACGAACTCCTGCCAACATGATTTTCCTCATCGTCATTGCCAGATCCCTGAAGCACAAGAGTTTGAATGGAAGTCAAGTTAGTTGTCTCAGTGATAGTTACCCTCCATGTAGTGTGTATGGTGTGTGCGTGTGCTTCCAGCCCCTTTGTTTTCTACTGAAAATATACAAAAGCTACTTCCTCTGTCATCTCAATATAAAATGTATTATATTAAAGGTTCTCTTCATGTGCAACATAAGCTCTACGCAACAACAAATCTATCATTTGGGGTTTTCTTTTGTTTGTTTTCATTTTCTTTCATTCTTTTTCAAATTTTGAAGTTGTTCCAAATACATAAGCGTGAAAAAAAAAAAAAAAACCTAAAGAAAAAAGAAACCAATATAAAGTATTCTATTTAAAATGAAATGACGAAACTTCTGCTGTCCTGGATCTGTACTCTAAATTTCAGTTTTCTTTCTGTATGCATCCAATGTGCTTCAAACAACCAGTACTGTTTATTAATGAAATCATTATATTATTATGATTATGATTATGATTATTACTATCATGATTAATATGGTTATAAATAAATATTTCTTTCTTCAATAACAGAGACTCAAATCTCTGACCTTTGCATATTTATGATGCATCTGGATTATGAGGGTATTTACTCTGTATGTATACTGAACGTAGTTTATATTATAGTCGAATATGCACTGTACGTTTATCACACAGCTCATGGGAATACTCAAATCTGTTTGCTCAGTCAAACGCTATCTTATTTTATCAGACATAGGATGGTTTAGTAGCATATAATGTGTAATTAGTCTCTTTGGCATGTTTTTCAAAAGAAGCCTAAAATTATTGAACTAGCAGGCAACATAAAACATTCATAAGATATGGAGAGTGTCACATGTAAATCCAGATATTTCTCATTGTTTTCACTATTTATTATAGTCAAAGATGCACAAAATAAATTTTATAAACATATGATGATTTAAATATAATACATGACATTTAAATATAATGCTCAGATAAAGCTGTCTGAATACCTTACTTAATGTGTTCATATTAAATTTTTTATGTATTTATTTATTTATTTAAATAGCAAGTCAATGGCTCATTCATTAAGATCCTGAATGGATCAGGGTCAATGAATTATTTAATGACTCACTCATAAAGATGGTGGAATTAGGGCTGCACGGTTATGACAAATTTCATAATTGTCGATTATTCCCTTGATATTGTAATTGCGATTATTAATTACAATTATCACAATCTACATTGAATGATGTTTATACCATTGATTAATGCAACTGCATGCCATATTTTTATATGAAAATAAACAAGCTAAAACACTCTAACTGAAAAACCTTTAGTGCTTTTCTATAGTATAAAGCCTCAAATGTCGATTACGTAATTGTGGCATCCATAATTGTAATCGCGATTAGAAATGCGATTAATTGTGCAGCCCTAGGTGGAATGTTTAGTTCCTGAATGAATCATTGAGATTCAAAGAATCAGATGAGTGTATGATTCAAATGACTCACTCATAGACGGTAATTTGGCACCACTTACTGGTGCAATTATGTAAACTGCAGAATGTGTCATCAAAACGTTCACACTACTAATACACACATACTGAGTCTGTTTGGAAAACACAAGCACATGACCAAATTCAAGGACCAGAACAACAGGTATATTGTACAAAATAAATTAGACACCTTTTGTCCAAATCTCAAACGGGTATGTCTTTAAGTTCTATTATGTCCCTTCTCTCCTTTTTCAGACATTTGCTACTAAAAGTGTTGGTGCAGCAAATCAAATATTAACAGTGACTGACTGTTTTAAATGCCATTTAAAAGTAACCTTTGACCTTCTATAAGCTGGAAAATATTTGACCCGATTTGCCGTTGTAGCTCCTCCATATGTATCACTGCCAGTGTTAAGTTGTAGAATTGAGAGTGAAAGGGATGATGGGAGTTCTAGGCCAATTTGTCTTTTGTTCCCTTAGGGCCATAAGACAAAGTGGTCCTGTCCATCTCCACAATGATCATTTACCTACACAAAGCAAACGTCCCATCGATCCCACTCGCACCCTACAAAACAGCACAAAGATGTTCACATACCTACGCTAACGAACAGCTTTCCACCTCCAGCATTGATCCCATGGTTCAGTACTTTGTCATTCCCTCATTACACAGGCTTTGGAAGGTCTCGTCCAATCAAAGAAGACTTTACACCTCATCTGGAGGTCACCAGAGGAACCTCTTAGAAAAGGAACAAATAAGAAGATTGCACTGGAAGAACAATAGAAGAGGCACAAAGCTTTTATTTTTATCTCTTTGTCTCTTTCAAATGCGGTATTTTTATTTGTTTTCAAAGAAAGATTTCAAACTTTTAGTTGTTTTGAAATGTAAACCAGCTTTGGCAATAGGTTCATGGAACAAGAAAGAAAGGAAAATGTACCATTAAAAAAACTGACTCATACTTGAGCATACACACCTTCACAAATACAAGTTTTAACATGCCAAAATGCTACAAACAAATTGCAGAATAAAGCCTCGAGGGGCAGTTCACACATCTTGACATTTCTCCATACCTTCCTGCAAAAGAAAAAAAAAAAAAACGCTCCACATGGAATTTTTCATCCAATCATCAAAACCTGCTGTCACCCTGTCCCTATGTAGAAATCATCCATTCATGCAGGCCTGCTGGAAGAGTTGGTTCAGTCTGGCCATACATTATGACTGACAGGCTTGACGAGCAAAGTTTTAGACGCTACCCTAACCCTGCCAGCGGGAGACAAAAGCTGCCGTTCCCAGGATGAAAGCTATTAAGAGTACATGCTAGCTTGCCCCCTGTGCTCTGCAAGACTTGTGTTAATTACACATAAATATCGCATGTAACAACAGGCTATATCCTTTCATCAGAGCTCGGCGTAAGAGAGAGCCAGGCGACGGAAGAGGAAAAAAATGGCAAAGCATTAATACTAATCACTGGTGCGGTAAATTAATTTTGGATTGGTTCTCTGGGTTCGTACAAAATTGTTTTGTTGAGGGGAAAAAGGAGATTAAAGCTTTAATTATACTTGGTAATTCATTCCACAAAATAAATACCCCCTTTTTAAAGGGTCTCTTTCTATGCGGTAATGTGGTGTCTGTCACAAGGCAGGGTTATAATGAGACCCAGCAGACGAGGTGTTCACCCATTTCTCTTTTTAAATTGAGCAGTAGGATCTTCCAACACCCCTCCCATCTGATAGACTGGTTCAACTCTCACAACCCCATCCTGACACCACTGGTAAAGGAACTTCCTGGAAAGGCTTTTGGCAATTCAGGAAATGACATGAGTAAATGACAGGAAAGATTCAGTAGTACATTTTATTCTTTTCATATTTGGTTTGCTTTTGTAACACGGAAAGTACACAGGACTTGTAGATCAATACAATGTAGGCGTATTTATCAAAGTTAATACATTTTAACAGCTAATTTAATTTGCAGGCTTCATCTTTCCTAAGTATCAGCTAAATGAATGAATATAAATTCCCCTCGCTGAAGGGAAAGATAATCTGTAATTAAGGTGTACATTTTGGTTTGTTCATCACAACTTTATATTTCTTCATTCTCAAAATTAAAATCTCTCTGTAAATGTTCCAACACAGCAATGATAGTCATACAGACTTTGAACAATATAACAGAATTTTCTTTTTTGGCTGAAATTATTAAATATTTGGTGCAGTGAACACTTTAATTTGACCTCAAAATTGACCATTAAAAAAAAAAAAAAAAAAAAAAACATTTTAGAGCTTTAGTCATTGCAGATGAATCTGAGAATTTCCTCATGCGATTTTCATTTCTTACTTTTACCTGGCAGTTTGACAAGAACCAAGAAACAGCAGTCCTAGTAAGGTCTGGCCAAGCAAAACCACAGAAATAAAGAAATATCAAGGGAGAATAATAGAGATGGAGCGAGTGTATCAGGAGAACGAGAGCAAGTAGACTCTACTCAGAGACATGGCTGAGATTACAGACTCAAATGAGAGTAAATATTTACTAAGGGCTCGTCGAGAGCAAGAGGGAGCATTCAGTCATCAAACAAACAAGCAAAAACACAGATACACACTTTCTGCCCGGTGCTTGCTCTGTTGCTGGAAGATCTCATTAAACGCAGGTCAGCTTTTGTCTGCCCACCTCTGGGCTCAGACTTCACTAATCTGCCATCACAACTGCATTGTCCAGCATTACACACACACACACACACACACACACACACACAGATTTCTAGACACAAGAGCAAACACACGCTTGCTCCCCAGTGTGTGCTCTGTCTACAGGTCTCCAAATCCTGCCGCAAACAAACCACAGCAACACTGCTGATCTACTGCTAGCTTTCAGCACAGACCAGAAAAAAGAGAGTGACAGAGGAGTAGTATTGCCTTCTTTCATTTCACTTTAACCCTCATGTGAATTCTTCCCCTTAGATACATTCAGTCTGCTTAATGAGAAATGGGCTGAACTGAGCAACAATGTGTCCTCAGACAGTCCCAGTGTATCTATGCAAATAATGCAGTATACTGTATACACAAAGTGTACTGTATATAAGCACCATAAATATATCATCACATTTTGCTAACATTTTTAGACACTAAATAAAATATGAATATATATATATATATATATATATATATTATATATATATATATATATATATATATATATATATAATATATATATATATATATCTGCTTACTTAGTTTATTTTGTAAATCACTCTTAACCCCTGTGACTAGATCTTTGATCGGTGTGTTGAACACAAGAAACAAATCAATCCAAATCATTCAGACTGGTTTTTTTAACTGAATCAATTCATTCGAAAGATTTGATTCTAAAAAAAAGATTCATTACTGGATCAGACATTGCTACTTCAATTTACTCCTCCCTTATGTTGTTACAAACCTGTATGACTTTTTTTTTTAACTCTGGAGGTTTTTTTAGAAAATGTTGGCAACCATACAGTTTTGCTTCCCATTAACATCCATTGTGTGAAGCAAAAAAACAGTGGACGTAAATGGGAATCAAAACTATTTTAATTTTTAGGTGGACTGTCCCTTTAAATATCAGCCACATAAAACCTACTGTATCATATGCCTTCAGAAGGGATTCTTTTTTAAGCTTTAGTCAACGTTGATTGTAATTGTGTGAAAAAATGCAAGCAACATATAATTAATAAAGTCTCCTTTTGTGTTTTATAGAAGAAAAGAAGTCAAACAGTTTAGGGATGGCATGAAGGTGAGTAAATGATGGCAGACTTTTCATTTTTGGGTGAACTATCCCTTGAAGCAGTAAGGATTTGTCTTTTCATTGCCAGGAACTGGAAGTATTAGTTGTGTTTACTCCTGGCTGTGAGGAATAGTTCTGTTTAAGGTAGCTCATCTGTCTGAGTCACACTCAATCTAGCTACAGCTGGCTTACGGCACCGCCTGTTTAAAATGGAAGCCTACAATCATAATAACGCCAGGCTGGGTTTGTTACGTTATTGTTATTCTTTCTGTACTGGCCTCTGTCTCTTTATTCTTTCCTTTTTTCTCTCACTCTCTTTTGCTCACCCTCTCAATTCGGTTCAGTTGAAGAATGCTTTGTCCGCATGACTGTTAGAGTAACATCATTACCCAGGCCATGAAGTACCAGTCATGTTTAACAGAATCTGAAGTGAATGATGAAAAGACAATAAGACATTAATTGCACAAATTTAGATGTTCGCTGAATAAAATGGATTATTAAAAAGAATAATCTGTAATGTAAAATTATCCCTGCACCCTTTCTCTCTTTCTCTACTTCTTTCATTCTCTCCTTCTGTATTCCATTCGATTTTTTTTTTCAGATGCCCGGAGGTCCATGGAGGGTTTTTCTCTTCCTTACTGCTGTTTAAAGAGATCACATAAAATAGAGGGAGAGACACAGGGAGAGCTGTAATTGTGCTGGAATATTTTAACTATGGTGACAAGCAGCCCAGTGATAACCCTTCCTCTAGCTTTATTATGGGAGTTTATCATGACCGGTGTCAAGTTTATATGTTAAAATCACTCAGGCTCAGGAGCTCAATGCTTCTTCTGCCTTGAGTGGTCTGGAGAGGTGGAGGGCAGCAAAGTGACAATGGTTGGTGGACTTCTGAAATGAGGAAGCAAACCCTTTGAGTTTTTTAGTCAAATGTAATTTCACACTCCAGTTCCATTTGATGTTTTCACTGTTTTTGGGTTAAAGAAAAATGAAGCACCCACAGCAGATGCTGGTATGTTTTGATGCAAGACAACTAGTTTGAGCTGGCCCTAGGATGATCCTTAGCTGGTTTAAGCTGGTCCAGAACTGGCCCTAAACAAGTAGCTCCTGCTCAGGACCAGCTCATAACCAGCTTAAACCAACTCATGACCAACTAAGGACCAGCTTAAACCAGCTCAAATGAGCTGTCATGCTTCAAAACATACCTAACCAGCATATGCAGGTTTTTTTTTCAACAGGACATTTACCTTATGCGTAATACCCTGAGAATGTTTAAGGCCATTTTCTTAAACTGTGTTGTTTTATTGGATAAGGGTCATAAATGGTTTAAGCAAAGCCCAATTACTGCTTTTATTCAGTAAGGATATATTAAATTGATACTTTGATAATGTTAAAAAAATGTTATTAGTATTTTAACTGCATTTTGGCATAATAAATGTACCTAGTTGAGCATTAAAGACAAAACAATCTTAACAACAGCAAACTTTTGAACGGTAGTGTAAATGTCATATAAATGTGTTTTTTGTGTGTTATCAGGTTTTAATTTTTGAGGGATATGATGGTTTATTGTACACTCACTATGAAAAAGTCATCAGCACTATAATATTTATTGTGCTTGTATTAACATGCAAAGGTACATTGCTACACAAATAATAATTAAAAGAATGAAAAGCAAATTTCATTTATCTGTTACTTATTTGTAACTTCTAACTATTGTTTGACTGTTTGTCATTAAATTTTAATTTAAACGAGCTCTGACTCATAGATCATCATTTCAATTCATTTTGATTTGGATGTGACTAAAAGTGGTGATGTCTGAGTAGGTGAGTTTCTTTCTAATGATTCCAGTCATTTTCACCAGTTTAACCCATTCAGGCCAATTTGCAGACTGACTTTGGACAGTGCAATAAGCCAGTCATAGTGATGTGGAGGCACTGAATCGTCTCGCCTGACCTTTAAATGATATTCATATCTGCATTTGTATAGCTTTTCATCTGCAGTAGACACTGGCTCTTTTATCCTAATTCTGAGAGTCCGTTATCAAAACACACCGATGTGGTGATAAAATGCCTCTAAAGTAAAGACAAGAAACTCATCCTGGTGCCCTTTCCACAGATGTGATTGTTTGTTCAAGGTCGAGACCCATTGACCGAGATTTCTGCCTTTTAAGCACACAGAACAGCCCTGAATCAGCTATCCCCGGTTGTTTGAAGGGAAATGAGAGTGTGGCTCCATTAATTAGCCGGGCATAAGCAGGACTATTGAGAGAGGAGGAGGAAGTGTCCATCCCAGCAGAACAGAGCAGCCACACGTCTCTGCCCACATCGGTGTGTTTTGATAACGGACTCTCAGAATTAGGCTGGCTCCTTGTGGACCGCATTCTCTATGCCGTCACAGCCAGCCTTGCTCATTATTCATCCTGCTGGAAAGAAGAAAAAACAAAAGCACAGGGATGAGGAACATTAGCACATAATCACCCATGTGTCTGCACCAGACATATGAAAGCAGCTCATCTTTACTTTTTTTTACATGAATGCATGAGGGGAGGAAGGGGGCAGTGATGAAGTGTTTGTCAGAGTGTTTTGCGGGCCCACACAACAAGGCATCAGGGAGAGATGGTGAAGAAGACACACTGATAGACCCCCACCCCGTCTTTGACGTTTACCACCCCCTTTTCTCAAACCTTCATTCCCGTGCTCGGCTTGCAGCACAGAATCATTTATACATGAGTGATTAGAGGCCTCAGAACCAGAGGATATATTCATTTTCCTCTAAATGAGCTTTTATTGTCTGGCATCTTTTGCGTAGAAGTTTAATACGGCAGCGGTGTGGTGCATTGGATCACATATGTGGATGAATTGCATGGGTGAAAAACATGTCCAGGTCATATTTTACCCCAAAATCAAGAGGAAATAAATAAATAAAGCCAGATTATTTAAGGATTTTAAATATTTTGTACATTGCAGATAATTTAGGATAATTTTCACAATAATGCCCATTTCTCATAACCATAATACATTTGGATTTGTTTGTTTGTTTATTTCCCATTATTCTCAATGGTGTTTCTTATTACTATAATACACTTTATTTAAACTGGCATATATTAAAGGGGAGCACAACAAAGCATTATGTTTAAACACTTTATGATTCATAATAATATGATTTTCCTAATTAGTCATGAACTTCAGCATTTTTTGTGTGTGCTTTATTTTTTTTTTACTTTTTTTTTTTCAAAAAGTGTGATTTCTTAATACTATATTTGAAATGTGACCCATGCAATTTACCCATATGCAGTTGTACAGACACAGCTCCTGAGCAGTTATATTGTGAGCTAGACTGAAAGCAAAACAAATATTCATCAAGCATTTTTTCATGCCACACAAACAGCCGATATCAATATCACACATTGGCCAAAACTTTCAAAATCCAGCTGTCGTATGGTCTGAAAGAGCGGGGGCTTGAGTAATCCACTCAGCACGCTGACTCAGTCGCTCTCTTGTTAATTAATGAAATTGCTTGAACAGTTTCAGGTTGGTGACTCATTGGACTGGTACAGTCATTGATATCTTCCTGTAGAGCGTGGGCGTCAGGCAATGTGCCGAGCCACCGCACAGGATTGAGTGCTGAGCGCATGTGCTCGCATGGCGTGTTTATCCACTTCATTATTTAGTGTTAATTAAGTTGGAAGCCTTCACCAGTAAGGCAGAACAGTAGCATCTGCTGCGGGACAGAGAAAAAGAGGGGCGGACGAGCCTCTGAATCTGAGACGATGGGGCCACTTTTCACAACTGAGAGGAACGGAAACGAGCGCCAACGTGATAAGTCTTTAGTGGACCAATTAATGAAGTATGTAAGGTGGGGAGGGGCCGGTGGGACAGGACAAAGTGCTGGCATCTGGGTGGGAAGCACATTACAAGAGCCTATTCTGCTTTTTGAACACCCATAAATGGTGCATTAAAAAAAGGGAGGCCCCCTTTAACACTTCCCCGTTGTGTACTAGCTGTCCCTCCGCACATGGGCACGACCATAGAGCAAAAGCATCCAATAAAGGTTTAATGGTCCTACAGTCACAGGACAGTCGCCCCATGCTCCCCAAAGTCCCCGTACTCTAATCGAAGGTAAAAGGGAAATGCATCCAGATAAAGGTTTAATGGTCCTAGAGTCTTGTCAAGGACAGTCGCCCCTAATGCTCCCCAAAAGTCCCCGTACTCTGAATCGTCCACACTTAATGTTAAAATCATGCGGGAAGCTCTTTCTTTGGCCAAATGCACCTCGGAAAACTTTTCTCTCTGTAGAAGACAGAAGGGACCTGTTAATGTTTTTTTTAATGTAAATATTTGTTGACTTCAGCAACAGGGCTGTGCAATGTTTAAAATCTGATTTGTCTTTCTCGGTCCCAGTCCGGAGGAGCTCTGTTGAAGGTTTTGCCAACATGCACCATGAGTAGCAAAAAGCCGTCAGGTCCCTCTAAACACCCGACAACATCTGCACCATGAGCAGATTAACTGAAATGAAAAACCAGTGGGTAGAGTAAATAAATAGAACATCCCATCCTGACCACCTACATACCATGTAAAAGATTTCTGCACTTAAACAAACAAGTGGCACAGCCCTCAGAAGGAATGCATTTTAACTGCAGCTTTGATCGTTTCACATGCTAACAGCAGAGATGGCAACTAACTTTCATTAAGTGTCATTATGCAGTGTGGAAAAGAGATTTTTCTCATCCCATCCTGGGAAAAAGGCATGCAGGGGTTCAGCCTTTAATGTCTAACAACCCAATATAAAAATTAATCTCATAAGAATTTGTTTTCAGATGCAGCAGTACATTTAGGTACATTCTCAATTAAAAATTCATGTTATCAGCAGGCTTCAGAGGTGGATTATTTATTATATATTGGCATATGCTAATAAATATGCCTCAACATATTCAAAGTGTGCTTTAGATTAAAATTGATATTGCTTGAGGCCCTCAGACACAGAATATGCTACTAATGGCATGGCCGTTTTTATAGGCGCTCTTTCCCGAGGGGTTTCAGCCAAACCTGAAGACATACAGAGGGGAATTCAACCTGATTGAACCTGTCACTTATCGTATTTAGAGTCACTAAACACACATATTATGTATCGACTGTGTTTGAAATTGCATGCATTTTTCGTATCACAGGAATTTGAGATAATTGTGTGACATGCAAGAGGAGCTTCCAAATTTGTCAACTGCTATTAATCCCACTCAAATCTACACGATATACCTTCACTGGAAGCTCATGTTTATTGTGTGTCCTGAGATTGGCAGAGTATGCGCGTGTCTGAACCACATACGGTCTAGGATCAAATACCATCTCATCTATCTTCATGAGGGTTTGATTCTAACTGGGTTTGACAGCATTGAGACTTCACTGTTTTTGATAATGAGCTGAGAATAAACTGAGAACAAAGGTATAGTGTGCTGCATATGTTCACGTACATGGAAGATCTGGGCTTCAGTGTATTTCACCGCATGACCATGCATTGATATGGATTGTTTCAGGTGTTCTGGAAAGCTCAGGGGACAAAAGTGCATATGAGGTATCTGAGATTAGAAATATTAAGCAGACATCTGAAGACATGACTCTAAGCAGTTTGAAAGTGAAGTGCCAGCGGTTGCAAAGACTTGCGCAGACAAGACTGCCATCTTCTGGCTTTACAGTGGCAACACAGTCTTACAGAAATACACTTATGAGAAGGTACCAGAAATGTGAGGTTAGTGTGTTTTGAAAACTGCTTATGAAGACAAATCATGCTGCTCTGTTTTCAATGCTCTTTCAATGTCTCTATTTTCTTCTGTAACCATCCAGACAGGAAACTGTATTACTCACCGGAGTCAGATGGTATCAGACTCGTGATGCAATTCACTACAGACTCATTACAATCAGTGCATTGGTTTCAATTAATGCATGAGATAAGTTTAATCACTCCCTAAAGACAGACTTTACATAACAAGCAAGATGGTTGCATTTGATCCTTTCCCCATAATTGTTCACTTCATTAAAACTTTCTCAGGACAGTGAATCAGAGCACACCACAACAAGACAACGGACCTTCTTACGGCAGCTCAAGTCCTCTGAGTTGCATTTTTCTCAGCGCAAATTGGGAATTGACGGCGCTCACCAGCCTCTGAAAACAGATGGTAGCATACCAGTGAAGGACTTCAAGGACTAGCTGTGACAGGTGAGCCACTACAGCGAACACAAATTGTCCTCTCTCTTCTGAAAAGTGCTTAGCTTGTCTCCAAGAGAGGCTTGGGAAGGGTAATGACTGTTATATAGCTGGAGAGTGATGGAAAAAGGGTTCAGCCGGACCACTTTGTTACTATTCGCACTGAGCTTTTAGCTCTCTCTCCTCCTTTTATTTTCTTACGCTCTTCCCCCCACTCTTCATGGCAGCGGTAAAGCCTGAGAGAGATGGAGAGTTTCATAGAACAAGTTTGGCAATGAAGTGCAGAGGCAAAAGAGGTCAGTTACAGACAACACGGCCTGTCAAACAGAGCGCAAAGAGGATAGGGGACTACCAGAAAAGCAGACCCCTGTGTCAGAGAAAGAACTAGTGAGAGACGAGATGAGTTGGGTGTTCTCAGATGACTGGAGGGAAATCAGCAAACACAACAACATACAAAAAACAAATACATAAAATAGAGAACAAAAAAAAAAACTGAGTTCTGAGTGAGCAAACAGTTTGTATCAGAGTGGACCCTATAGGTATTGACTCTGAAAGTTTGGATCAAATGCATTAAAACTGTTTAAGCTTTCCAAATGTTTTAGTTTATGTGTCTTTGGAATTGAAAAGAGAAGAACTTTGGGATTTACAGATGTGCTTTACCTTAAGATACATATTTTTCATCAATTATTGAGAATTGAGTGTGTCTGGAGAGCTACCAGTGCTTGAGTTAGATCACTCACTCACACAGTTGTCTTGTTTAGCCAGACTTTTGACTTGTATTTGACTTTCACTGCAGCAAGAACTTATTATTTTACAGATCATAAAATAATAATAAAAGAAGCAGAATATACTTTTGCTCTTAGTGTGTGAACAGACAATAGGATAATTCACCCAGTGACAATTGCAACTGAACCTTTTTTCACCATGTATTTTCGTAATTGGCATCTAAATAGCTACACACTATTGTTTAAAGAAATGAATGCTTTTATTCAGAAAGGATACGTTAAATTGATCAAAAGTGATTGTAGAGACATTTATCCTCTTAAGACCCTGCGGCCTCATATGAGGACATATATTTTTGTGAATTTCTCTGAGACGGTACATGCCACAGTTTTAAGTCTGGATGTCCTGTACATTTAGTGACACTCTTATGGAAATATGATAATATTTTGTAATTATTATTTAAATCTGTCTAATTTTTAAATTGTGTGTCATAAATCATCATCTCAGGAAAATGTTATGGGGTTTCAAATCAAAATATGACTTTCTGTTATGAAACAGGACGTTAATTTCATACATGTCCTCATATGAGGACACCAGGACTAAAAGCATGTTTATTACGCATTTTAATAAAAAATGAATAGGGAAAGAAATTATATTTCAATATTCTATGAAATATTATATATTATTATGAAAATTATTATTATTACTCCCATTATTACACTTCTTTTATCATTAGATGTTGCTCCAAAAACACATGAATATGCAAATTGGATTTAGTTAAATACATTGTATATAATGAGAAAACCCGTTTATGGTCATTTTACAAACATTTTGCGGATAGAAAAATGGTATATTGGATCATTCTGTTATAAAATAGTTGAGAATCATCTTTTTACAAAGTTTGGTAAAAAAATAAAAAAATAAAAAATAAATCTTGAAAACTAAAAATGTATTTGTGATTTAAAAAATCTATTGTTTTTGCTTATGCATGTTCATTCATGTCTTTTTAATTTTTTAAAGAAATTGAGTCCTGATGTCCTCTACCGAGGACATAATATAACTTATGAATGAAAATTCTTCTACATTATTTTTAATGCTCTAAACAATGAAAAGACATGCAAAAAACAATTCACAAACAATTTCTCGGGTCTTAAGAGGTTAAAATGTTACAAAAGATTCTATTCAGATTTCCTTTGCTATTATATTGAATTTTCTATTCATCAAAGTATCCCGAAAAAAATCATGGTTTCTGCAAAGACTTTAAGCAACACAGTATCTTGAGCACCAAGGGATATTATGCCAGTTTGAATTTAATTTAATGTTTTTGCCATATGATATGGTATGTGAATAAATTCATTCACGCAGCCACATATTCATAACCAGTTGCTTGAATATGAATGAAATTTAAAAGCAAAAATCTTTTTCTCTTTTTTTTTTTTTTTTTTTTTTTTTTAGTGAATAACGATTTTAATGTTGGTCTCTTGCTCACAGACAGCTATCATTTTACTTCAGTATACTGTGAATATAGTGCATGAGCCATATGGTTTATTAAGCTTTTATGGTGATTTCGGTTCTTTTTTGAGCTTGACAACCCATCCTCTTCCATTTTAATGGAAAAGCGCAGCATGAATATGAATCTTTTGTGTTCCACATAAGAAAGGAGGTTATACAGGATTGAAACGACGTGTGGGTGAGTAAATGATTACTTCAAATTGTAATTTCAAGGGGAATTATCATTTTAACAACAGGTTGTGCCAAGTGATTCTCCCTGCGATGTGTACTGTAAGTCGTTTTGGTTAAAAGCATCTGCTAAATGTCAGATACAGAATCAGTGGACACTACATCTGCCTTTCAGTTTATCTATAGTATTTAACCTCCATTCCAACTGCCTAATTAATTAGGAACCAACTCTTATTTACAATGATGACCTGGCAAGGCACAGAGATAAGGAGCCACATGGCCACAAATGCACAGTGGATTTAGAATCTCGGTCCGAGCCAGTGATATCTGGCTGCTGAATCTCATACTCCCTCCAGCCAAACCACGCGTCTTTTCCTGGGCATTTCTCTCTGATTTTGGATTTTGCTTGGCTCAGAGCTCTCCTCATAGCCTGTGTTAATTACTTGGAGCTTTGTAATCCTTTTTTATGGCTTATTTATCCTTCTGTGGTCTTGGCTTGCTGATAAAAGCTTTATAAATCAGTGTGCCTATCTTCATCAAGGCGGCAAAAGGCAGAATTAGAAAAGTAGACAAAAATCTTGTCATTTTTTTTTCTTTCTTATGTAATATTTGCTCCTCGTTCCTGCTAGTGGTTCAATGGCAGAGCTCCAGGACTTACGCTGAAAATCTAATTTGAGAGGCTAGTACAGAGCCAAGTCCAGGAGCCAAACATAAATCAGTTGGAGCATAGTGCTGGATGAGCATGAGCTCTCCACTATCACTGCTCCACATCTCATGACCAATCCCTCTACATCTCCAGCTCTTCTCTCTTTACTGCCTGTCTCTTTCCTCTGATACTCTTCCTTGTTCTGTTTATCTTTCTCTTTCTTTCTCTATTTCTTTCCCCTCTCTATCAGTCCTATTTTTTTTCATTTATCTATTCTCTTTATTCTCTTAGTCTCTATCTCTCTCAATTTTTTATTTTACATTTTAGTGATTTATATTTCTATTCGGTCATGATGTCAATTTTTGGCCAACTTGGAAAGACTAATTCACCAAGGGTTCCTTTGGGAATTTCTAATGGGTTTTTAGAGTAGCGGTTTTCGATTTATGAATAAAATAACGTCTGTGGTTCACATTACTTGAGAAGACTTTCAATATTTTGTTGTACAACATAAATTGCACACAAACTTGAATTTGTACCGTTGCTAAGAAGTTGAACAACATCTTGACTGTTGAATCAGTCAAGTACTGTACTTTAAGTCTTAAAATAATTTTGACCACAGACCTTATTGTATTCATATATTTGTATTCATATATTGAAAACAAAATGAGATCATTAAAACATGCTATAAAACAAATCTGAATGGAAGCCATTGCTCAATTCTATTCAGTTAAATTACCAATAGGTAAATTAAAATGAAAACAACAATAGCACAATTAAAATAACCGAATAATATAACAAATAAAATAAATTTGTAACATAAAATAGAATTAGACAATAAAATCTAAAGAAAATGTAAAAAACCACTATGCACGTTAAAGTGGACCAGCAAGTTGAACTATCCCTTTACAAAGGATAAATCTGAAAAATGAAACAAGATGTGTCAATAACAGTCATAATTGCACTAGTAAAAAAATATATATATATATTTAAAATAGATTTATTTCATAATAAGTATTGTTCAAATCTATTAACAAATGTACTGGCATAAAGCTTAAGACTTACTGATTTAAAAATTATAATTAATTTGGAGTACTACTTGTGCACAGTGCACATTTCTTAATATTAATCCTAAAATGTGTTTTAATGTCAATATTGATGAGGACTGAATAATATCAGTCTTTCAAGATATTTAAAGTGTACCTAAAGTATACTTGCAATAGTTTCACTTTAGCACAATCAAATATACTTCCATATATCTTTAGTTGGATTTCAGCACTAATTCTGCACAATTAAAGTGCACTAAGTGCAAAATTAGTTGTTCCATTTAAGTACACCAGTTTAGTGTACTAAAAGTACAATTGCAGGGTATTTTTATTAAGTAAATAAATATGCAAATGTATTTATACTTGGCAATTATTTCTAATACATTTTAATATAATTATTTTACAGTAGGGTTGTGTAAATCTAGCATCAGAACACATACTTTCCTATACAGTTGCAGTTTCTCACAGTGTCACAGTGGCTTGTGACACACCGAGTTAGTGAAAGCTTAACTGGCTTAAAAGAAAAGCACTCTCGGATGACACCTTAAAAGCACTTTAAAAGCCAAAGAAAGTGGGTTGTTCAGTTGAGTGCACAGAAAGAGCGTGTGCCTGCTGAGTAAACATCCCCTCCTCCCCAGCAGCATCTGATGGCCCATCCAAATAAAGAGCCATCACAAGAGCAGCACACATCATCAGCATTTTACCCCAGTGCTCTTTAATGGGCAGAACAAACTCTGAAGCCATTGCCTGTCGATGCATTTTATAGCTGCAATCAGACTAGGACCTGATGACTGTAGTTTTTGTAGACAAAATAGCCCTGCTATTGGCTAGATTGGAAATTGAATTTAAAATGATCTCCAGTGAGACTTTCTTGGTTGACTGCTGACTCTTGATACAGTCATTTTTCTGTACCGTATTCAGATCATTATCTCAAATTAATTCTATTTATTTTGAATGACCACATAAATTCCCATACGGACAGCAATTGAAAATATCCTGGAAACGTATTTACTCACAAAGTTGTATCAGAGAAAGAATCAAACTGTTGTATATACTATAAACTGTAATTAATTACGTAAAGTGCCTCACCATCAGCAAGTTAGACAGTAAAAAAAGGTTTCCTGGGGAGTGAGAGCTAGAGATTCAGTAACTCTCTCATTTATACTGAGAACATGATTTAATTCAGCGAGGGAGATAAATCTGTGGAAAACGGTGAACACTGATCAAGTTTAATCACAAGATGGAGACAAAATTGCAAAACTGTTTCTGCAGACATGCAGGCTAGCAGTTGCTGTTGCTGAATGTTTAGCAATATATTGCCCAAAAATGAACATTTTGTCATCGTTTACTCATGCCCAGTGTCATTCCAACCCCCATATTTTCTGTCTTCTACAAACCAAAAAAAGGAAATTTTAGTAGGATTTTTAAGCTTTTTTATATACAAGAAAGTGGATTGTTATTTATGCTGACAATTCCAAAAAGGCCAGGAAAGTATCATAATTTTTTTTTTAAAACAGTATCATATGTCATTGTGTCATATTCTCTATTCTTCCAATCAATAAATTTTAGTATTACTTTTGAATGGCCATTTAAGTTTTAAAGGTCAACACAATTGGCTGTCTGAATTAAATATATTTTATTTTATCTTTTAGTCATTGTATGGTAAGTAGGCCTATTACAACCCATGTACTAACAACTACAAATCAGAAATATAAAAAGTAAGTCTTTTTATTTACTAATTAAATAATATAGAAATGTTTTACATTTCTTCTAGGTCTATTCAAAATGAAAGGAATATGAAAAGGGAGATGAAAATTCTGTCATTTTTATGTAATTCCAAAACTTTTTCTGTGGAAAACAGAAGAAGATATTTTAAAGAATGTTGTTAACCAAACAGCTTAGGTCAGTTAACACTGACCCCTGAAAAAAAAAAAGAAAAAAAAAAACCTGGAACAACATGAGAGTGAGTAAATGATGACATCATTGTCAGTTTTGGGTGAAACTATCATTTGAAGACCTTTTTAACTACACCACTAGATGGCAACAATTAGCTATATTGACTATATTGAGAGAACAGAGTAATAGAAGAGACATGGATGTGCAATTACAGAGATACAGCATGTTACCAAAAAATGTTAGAATGGCTTTAATTTTAAACAACTGCAGATATACAGAGGGGTCACTGGATCTGTCAATGCAGTATCATAAATTACTAAAATCTGTTGCCACCCTCTGTTTCACACAAAATGGCTTTAATGGTCCCTAGATTCACTCTGGTGTCTAATATTGTTTCATACTCCAGTAAGCATTTTGCTCAGATCTGAACAGACCAGAGAAACAGCAGTGTCACCAAATCTGATAAGGCAGCATTAGAAGTTACCAATATCTGTTACCCCCCTGTATTTCACACAGAATAGCTTTATGTTACACATTTTACTCTGGTGATGTCTAAGCTCCTCTGTGTTGTCCCTTAGGAAGCATTCTGCTCTGATGTGAACAGCTGTTACCTCTGTCTATTTCACAAAGAGTGGCTTTAAAATGTTACCTGAATTCATTCTGGTGATGTCTTACCTCCTGTGTTTTTTATAAAACATTTTTCTTTAATGTGAACAGCTGCAGAGATACAGCAGGGTCACTAAATCTGACAAAGTAGCATAATAGGTTACCGAACTCGGTAACCCATCTCTATATCACACGGAATAGCTTTCATGTTTCAAATTCACTCTGGTTATGTCTAATCTCCCCTTTTTTATCCCTGAATGCATTTTGCACTGATGTGAACAGCTTTAGGGTCTCTAAATTCAACAATACAGCATAACAGTTTAAATCTGCTACCACCCTTTATCACCGTTACCACACAGCATGGCTTAAATGTTACTCAAATTCACTCTATTGAGGTCTAATCTTCTGTTTAATATTCTTAAAAGCATTATGCTCTGATTTGAACAGCTGCTGAGATACAGCAGGGTCATTTTTTTCCATAAATGTAGCATAACAGGTTGTTACCCCTCTCTGTTTCACACAGGATAGCTTCAGTGTTAAATTGGTCATGCCTGCACTACTATCTGCTATATTTTAGATTGATCACACACACACAGCATTCTCATAAAAAGTTAATTAAAAGTTACCAAAATCTGTTACTGCTCTTTATTCTTAAATATGTCTATTGTTCACCAAATTAATTTAATCTTTAATACTCCCATTCAGATGGACTGATTGCTTTTTTTATATTAATGTATTTGATGCATACATAACAATCAGATCAAAATGCAAAAATGTTGATATAGCAAGCAATGGCACTCAGACATCTAGTCTAAAAAGATTGTTTATTGAAATAATTGAACTTGTTTTGCAGCACCACTCATTTATTGCAGCTTTTTAACATTTAATGAACGTTGACCTCTAGGTTGACAATGACAAAATTGAGAATGAACACATTTACAAATTAACAATAATAATAAATGTGCTTCCTGCTGAAGCCCCTGTTAGTCTTTTTATAGAAACTTGCTGTTGACCACAGTAACCTGGTTCTTTTAAAAACTTTACAAATAATGAGCTTTGGTTAAGTGCTAATAGTCCAGTTCATATTATTTTTTATTTAATAGAGACCTTGTGCAAAACAGGAACAGATTTTCAAAGCATCGGCTGTTTTAAAGCATACATTTGTTCAGCTGTTATTAAATTCACAACGTAGTTGTTTATATGCTGATATGACCATGAAGTCTTACCGCTGCATCCATTTATACAAATGTAACATTTATAATACAGTACACTCATCATTATTAATCATAGTTACTCTAGTTGTCTGTGGCATGGACTGTGTCTAAGTAGCTCATTTTCTAATTCTACAATACTGTAAATCATAAAAAAATATTGATTTACTAAAATATCACTGTTTTAGTTTAGTTTAGTTTGTTGGCATTATTTAAACTTTTCTGACATTATGTTTTTCTTGGGTTTATTTTATGTTATAATTGAAGCACCATTTTCTACAACCAAGTTAATACTGATTTATAGCCAGATATATTATAATAGATAAAATACAATCATTTCAAGTAATCTGTTAATTGATTACTGATATATCTACACATGAAAAAAGGCACCTGTAGATGTTGTGCAATAAAATGTTAAAATATGATACTGTTTTCTTTATATGATACTGTCAATATTTTTTTTTTTAGATTGTATATATAGATTTGTATTGTTTTTAATATTATTAGCCCAATAACCTTTACCATGTTTGTCAAATAGCACCAGCCTCTGTAACAAAGTTAAAGATGGTCAGACACACATGACACTGCAGTACTGGATCATAAAAATAAACCAAGGTTCCTCCTGAAGTACCATGTAAAACTGTTAAAAATATATTACAAAAAAAAAGAATAACAAGAAATTACATCTCATTTAATAGACACTGTTTCATAAATCCCTGCAGTCCATAGATTGTCTCTGCTTAACCCTCTAACTTTGCCTTAATAAGGTAACCACTAAATGTGATGTAGGTGTCAAAGTCATCACTAAACACAGCGTTCTCTCTCTCGCCCTTATAGAGCCGAATCCACACCTGGTCATCCCTTTCCAGCTCCAGCATGAGGCTCTGGCTCTGCATGATGGAGCGGTCGCTGGGCTGAGCGTACAAAATGGCCATCTCCTGCTCGTTCTTCATTAGATGCAGGTATGTTTCCTTTTGGTTCCAAGTGTGCGCATTTAGGCTGAAGAAATAGATGCCGGGTACGTAGCAAAAGAACTTGCCCGTGAACATGTTGAAGTGGCCGTACAAGTTGACAAACTCTGTGTCAAAGATCATGGTTTGGTAGTAATCATTACTGTGCAGCGCCTTCTTGCGGCCCACGGAGAAGGCAGCGTAGTAGGACTTACAGGGTTCTCCAGGAGCACCAATGCTGCCCTTGTTTCCCTTCATGCCATGGGGGCCTCGGGGTCCACTTTGCCCAGACTTGCCCATTTTCCCATAAGGTCCTCGCACGCCAGTGTCTCCCTTCTCCCCTGTAAGGGAACGAATATAGTAGCGAATGGTGAAAAGTTCAATTTGGCTTAAAGTTTTTACTATGATCATTAAAAAAGGCCTTTACATTCTTAATCTCTGATTTATTATGCCTTGCTTCCTGAAACTTTATGTTCTGGTCAAGCTTTGGAGGGTGTTTTATTAAACATCCACTAATTAAAAAATATTACTCTTAAATGGTCTTGTTTGTGTGGAGTGTTGTATAGAAGATGGCGCCAATCTCACAGCCATTACTCTTCTGTTGTTTGTGACAGTTTGGCCCATAAAGTCACTTTCTGCGGAGGTTTGTCCTTTTTGGTGCATGTTTTCCTGCCCACAGAAGCAGCCTGTGATTAACCAGGCCTAACCTATGTCATTCACAGACAGTGAGATATTTAGCTAAGACTAACGTTGACCCAAACAGCTGTATACAGTCAAAATGAGTCAACTGATTATGTAAGTCGTTCTGTAAATGTAAGCTTTTGTAACACGATTATCCTTATAATGGGAGAAATTTACCTCATTCATTTTCAAGGCCAGAAAACATTTGAAGTTGATTTTGACATATTTTGTACCTTTTAGGATGGTGATGTTTATCTGTGGCACAATATTGTACTGTGGGTATGGACTGGCATACTGTGGGGCCTCCTCTGCAGGGTCACAGCATCGCCTGCACTCTGTTCCACTAGATTCACAAAGGGTTAGATAGATAGATAGATAGATAGATAGATAGATAGATAGATAGATAGATAGATAGATAGATAGATAGATAGATAGATAGATAGATAGATAGATAGATAGATAGATAGATAGATAGATAGATAGATAGATAGATAGATAGATCATGGAACATACCTGCCATCTCTGTAGTATTCTGGGGATCTTTGGTTTTCTCTGTGTTCATACGTGTCTTGGTCAAAATCCCGGTATTGTGCAATATACGGCTCAACCGATTTGGCAAACACCACCATCAGTAGTACCAGGCTTGAAACCAGCATCTGAGATGAAAATTACCTCATTATTTGGAGTCCAAAAAGAATTATTTGGATAGAAGAATATACAAAAAAAACTGGAATGTGTTTTTTTTTTTTTTTTATTCAGCAAAGACATATTCAGTTAATTAATTTCCGACTTGATTAATTTCCAACTTAAGTAATGGTTGCTGAATATTTTTTTTTTTTTTTTTTTTTTTTTTTTTTGCCATTATATGAATAAATTACATTTTAAAATATATTTAAATAGAAAACAGTTATTTTAAATTGTAACAATATTTCACATTATTATTTACATTATAATTTTACATTTTAGTTTTTTTTTTATTTTTTATATGATAAATTGGACCTTGGTTAGATTAAGACACTTCTTTCATAAATTTAGTTTGATACATATACATGTATTTTTATTTGTAGTGTGTATATATATATATATATATATATATATATATATATATATATATATATATATATATATATATATATATATATATATATATATATATAGATATATATATATATATATATATATAAATTTAAAAACAATCATTTAATCAAATAAAGAAAATATGCTAACTGAACAAAAAATCAACACTAACATCGAGAGAGCTAAAAGAAAAAAAAACTTAAGTGTATTACAGAAATGATATGCAAGGACTTGATTTGAATCATTAATTATGCTACATCAGAAGTCACATAAATAGGCTTTTATGTACACAGTATATCACATGTGGCCTTGTGCTGTTGGATGGCCAGGGAAATGATGGGAGCAATGTGTTATTACATAACCGTATCATTCTTGATTCATGTTATGTATCAGCAAATAACCAGCTTTGATATTGAACCTGTTGCGTTTGACTGATAGCAACAACAAAATTGTTTCAGATCAAATCTATGTAGAAATCTCACATAGTAGCATATAAACATGCCTGTGGTTTCATGGTCTGTGATCGTTGATATTATTAAATAATCATTTACAGAGAGTGTTTGGTCTATGTTGGTAGCATAGGTAAGTTATTATGCATGTAAACATGTTTCATTTTTTATTTTTTAGTGTCTTTGAGCCAAGAATTGCATATTTCTATGTAGAAATCCAATCATCATTGTGAAATTTCATATACAACAATTAGGTGATGAAAGCTAATGAAAGGCTCCCACAACATTTTTTGTGATTAGAAATTCTAAAAAGAAATCATGAAAATGTGGCCTGAAATGTTATGAAACCAATGACAAAGACGTCTTGGAATTTATTGTCCTATTTTAAACTGGTGATCACACTAAACCACTATTTCATGTTTTTTCCCTTCTCATGACACCACAGCTCAGCCCTTTTGAAACAGTGTTTCCAAACCGTGAGGCAGAAAGGTATCTAATGATCAATGATGAGCAGGAAGTATTACACTTAAAGCAGTATAGAATAAATGCTTGCAGTTTTTTCGCACATACAATTCTTTCTCGTATGTAACACTGGTAAGTGATTAAATTCATTTTCAGGTTCATTCAGACAGTTCATTTGAGTCTTCACAGGAGCATTTATGTTTTCATTGTCATATTGAAATATTTAGTTAAATGCTGCTGTACATAATATGTTTTTGATTCAGTTAAATACGGTAGGATTTTTGCAGATTTTATTATTACATTTAATGTATCTATTCAAGTTTAAGGATGTCACTCTTGTCGCTGTGATAGTTTAATCCTGCACTAATATTAAGTAGCAAGTAACTAGCATCTAACTTTTTACTGGTTAACTAAAGTATATGCTTAGAAAATCAAATGTAATCTACTTCAACAATTACATTATCACAGGTCTTTATACACATGCATTTTAAACCTAATTGTGATTCCCTTCATTGCTAGTTGTCTTACAAGAAAACTTCTTTGCATTTTTTCCCATTTTCTGTGCTTGGGAACATACTGAAAAAAAAATTCCACAAAGTTGAAAAAGAGCCCACATATTTTGTGAGATAGCTACAGCTAAATGCTCAACTATTTAAAATACATAACAACCCAGTCAAGGCCAGCATGAATTCCAATAGCTAAATGTGGTGAGAGTCAAAACATGTCCACTTATAAAAGATTACAAATACTGTGACCATCAGCATTTTTCTATAAAAACAGTTCGTCCATAAGGAATATAATCAATATGATCATAAAAATCCCCAATCCATGGCTAAGTAGTTGTCTTTTTTGCACCATCAAGATGTGCAAGGTGTGTGTATACATACACACACACATATACAATTTCTCATTGTGGAACAATTATGGTGAGATCAAAAATAAACAAAAAATAAATAATGATAGGGATATTTTATACACAATAGGTTCAAATAGCTTGATAAGTGCACTAAATATACACTGTAACAGTTAGATTACAGGCTGTCAGCATATTAGTTTTGTAGCATCCAGCTGTGCAGTGTTGCAGCACTACAGGAAATGACACGCACTAAATAATTGCACAGTAGCTCACATAGTAGCATATAAACATGCCTGTGGTTTCATGGTCTGTGATCGTTGATATTATTAAATAATCTTTTACAGAGAGTGTTTGCATAGGTAAGTTATTATCCATGTAAACATGTTTCATTTTTTATTTTTTAGTGTTTTTGAGCCGAATATTACATATTTTGATATGGTCACTCACATGATCACCCAGCCCTCAAACCATGCAGCATGTTGACTGTGCACAATCCAAACATGACATAAAGGTTTTTGTGTGTTTTGGTTTTTTTTTTCACTTTATTAATTGAGTATGTGTTTATATGTATTTTTTTGTTGTTTTTATTTGGTGGTATTAAAATTTACATATCTATTTATTAATTGTATTCATCATATAACATTTAGGCTACAAGTAATTGGTAGTCAATCCGTCCAGAAGTCCTGTTTTATATTATTTCCCTTTTGCTTCTGTTTCCTTGATTATCCTCGTTTTCATGCTCAGCCATGTTTACAGTCCCACATCTGATATCCTGGCATTAGAATCCCTGTCCTTCCTGCGGATGTCGGGGTCTTGAGGTCATGTTTACATGTTCAGCACATCACTGAGTCCTCCTTTAGCTCAGGCCCAGTCTTTTTGGCTCAAACAACATCTACCCTGACCTTTTTAAATGGATTACATAAGCAGGGAGTGTTTTTTTCTCTCTCTTCGTCTCCAGGGAACACCACGCTCCAAATCATAAGCATCCAACCGCTATTTTTCAGAACATCTAAAAGTCCCTGAACCCTCTGTAGGTTTGAAACCATGAATGGTGAGGCAAAAGTCAAATGCATAAACATTTGACTGCTTTCTTTAGACATATACCATAACCTGATTTGGCCATTGAAGACTTACTGTACCAAAAATGACAGTTGACCCTTTTTACTTTATAAACGCACATTGCTGGTTGTATTTTGAACAATTAATTTAAGCATTTTATTTAACTCCTCAAACTAATTAAAATTAAATTAAAAAACTGGGGGTTTAGATCAAAAAGATTCCATTTTGATGCAGAAAATACACACTGCCCCTTTTTGAAATAATCATAATATTAATATACTTGTTAAACATCATAAAAGGAAATAATGTTGGTATCCTTCCACATTCCTAAACTGCAAACAGCCACTGAATGTGTAATAACAAATAGCCATGGTGTTATCACAACAGATCATAATAACTATTAATCTGCATTGTGCTTTTTTGCATCCCTACACAATTCCACAGGCATGCAGTGGCGTGTCTGATCTACGAGGTGTGGTTTTGGTGGATTTTCCCACTGGAAAACAAGTGTGTGGTCTCCAGTCAATGATCCTGTTGAATCCAACATCAATAAAAGTTAACCAATTCTTTGTCCTTCTGCTTTGGTGTTTGGTTCTGGATCATATTGAAGTTAAGGCCCACCAGGTGCACTGTAACGCTTTTCTAAATCCTCCAGTCTGAGGTCAGGAGCTGAAGATAAACACTGGGGTAAATAAGGACTCTTTGGCTATAGAAATAAGGTACTGTCTCCATTCTTGGGTTTGGGTGTGTGACCATATGCACCCCAGTGACCTACTTTCAACCACATACTGAATACTCTGTGCTTCTGTCACTAATCATGCACAGCTGAAGCCCCCATATGCCAGGTTCAATCTACCATGTACCCTTTCCTACTGTACGTGCTGTTTTTCCTCACATTCGTAATCTTTCCAATTCTTTGCAGCTGTTTTGTAATATAAATTCTTTAGAGGAAGTTGAATGAACCTCAGTGAGAATAAGTAAACTTCTATCTTATTAAAGCAACAATCTTCTTTGCCTTCTGAACTTACAATTAGTTCCTCAAGTTCATATGGATGCTAGTGTTATCAAAAGGACAAGCACTTGAAACACAGCTGGTCACAAGTAATTTGAGTGTAAAAGAGTAAACTTTCCCAATTTTTATTTTTTTTTTAAAATAACAAGCTCATATCAACGTTGCCGAAAGACACCAGAGGCCTCCCCGGTCCATGGTGGGCATTTAGGTGAAGGACAAATTATGGTTTCAATGTCTTATTGCCTTGACTTTATAAGCACAATTATGGGCTGCTATCAAACACAATAAAAATATACCATCAAATGCCAAGCTGAATTTAAGTAACTGTGTTTGAAATGGAATACTAACTTGCCACTTACTGAATACTTAGCATGCACTATATAATGCATAATATTTTACTAAAATAATATTTTAAACAGTATGCATTACGCAAGAACAAAACTTCTAAACAGCAGTATGCTACATTATCACATGAATTCATATTATACATAATGTATCCTGCTGAAATGGTGAGAGTATAATGTTAGTATGCTTTCCGAACTCAAGCATGGGAGTCATTGTGGGACGTTACTCATGTGACTGCAAGGAAGAGCTTCCTCAAACTATTCATGCACATCCTACACTACATAGTAAATTCTCAAGGGTTTAACATTGTTTAGAAATGCCAGTAATTTTACTTTAAACTAGCAATAGACACCACTGGATTTGGTGTTGACATCAAAGCTCAGACATTATGTGTGGTTACTTTGAAATCTGTGTGGCATAACACTGAGGCCAGATTCACCCTTGACCTATAAAAGCCACTTTCTTTGAAATTAAACATCCTCCATGGTTCAGAGAACCAGGCAAAAACACTCACCTTCAACTTATCTTTTGCAACCCATTTTACTTCCACACTGTGACATATTTGAAAGTGGAAAAAGGGGTATTGTTGGACTTTTTATCTACTGGTAACTGACTGGAGGAACATGGTGAACCATTCCCTGATAAACCACTGCTCCCTGGCAATAATATTTTAGGAGGGGCCATATACGTAAAATTATGCAAGAAAAGTCTGTTACACAACTTTTGTTATGCAGTTTGGAAAACTTGGTGTGGTTAAAAAGCAATCTGGTGTAGAACTACTCTTAATCATTTCATATTTCGACTTGATGAAATATCCTTTGACAAGGAGATGAGGCAATTTGAACTTGGCTTTGTGATGGCATGCCTCAAGAATTCCTGTCCTAGATTTGGTTCCTGCACCCTGTGGCAGTGCTAATCTTTCCACAGATAAAAAATAAATAAATAAAGATTTCATTTTGTCTTCATGAAATTTAGCATGATCCTACATTGCCTATGATTTAATAGATAATCCTTAGGGGCAGGGTGGGATGCATCACTAGCAGAATTAATTACTTTGTAATATTAAAACCACATGAAACCCAGGGTGTTGTTACATTTAACCCAGCTGTGTCTTTTTGCTTTGCACCTGCTATTAAAATTTACATTTCTAAGCTTGACTTAACAATCATCTTGACATTGCTGCTGTCTCTCAAAATAAAACACCTACATCCCTAAGCATTTATGTGAATGAGCAACCAACAACAGATAAAGTTAAATAATTTAACAAGTTACACAAAAATGTGAAAAACACTTAAATCTGTTATTGTCCAAGCATGTTGTTTTGCACTAAGATTCAGTTTCACTGGCATCTGGAAAAGTTTTCACATCATTGCACTTGCCATTATGTGTAACAATCTAATTTGTTTGAACAGTTTACATTTACAAAAATTAAATGGCATGCAGTACTATTGTAATTTTCCATCCTAATATGTCCCCTACCTTCATTTTGGCAGGTCCAAACATGAGGGTCCGCAGAAGCTCTGCTGGGCAGCACTGAGGATGCTTGCGTTGACTGGGCCGCACTGCTGTGTGTCTCTGAGAGTGTTATATCCTGTCAGCGTTTTTAAGGCATCTCCCTCCTGCACTCCAAAACTCAGCATGCCATGAGGAGCCAGGAAAAAAATGCAGGAAAGGAAGAGAACGGAGGGAGGAGCATGGAGGCATCCAAGAGGGTGGGGTGAAATGAAAACAACAAAAAGGACAAAGTGAAAAGAAACGAAACCTTCCAAAAAAAAAAAAAAAGTAAAAAAAGGGCCAGAGTGGACCAACTGGATAGAAGGAAATGCGCAAGGCTGTGGAAAGAGTATGAGAGAGAGAAATAGAGAGAGAGAGAGAAAAGAGCAGGCACCACCTTGTTCCCAGACTTTTCAGATAAATGTTAAGTAGCTGCTGACAGTTCCAGAGAAACTTCTAAAGAACAAGATTAGCATTTTAATGACCCAAACATTTCAGATAATATTACAGGACTGTAAAAAAATAGCATTGTAGGCCTAATATATTGACAGCAAACTGAAATACACTGAAGATTATATGTAATATAATTTTGATTTGTTGACAGTTTGCTCTTTTTAACTTGGTCTAGAATCCCTGTATCATCAGTTAAAGCTGAACTTTAATTCATTATATTTGGTAGGTCAGTATTTACTACCAATTGTATGAATCATTTAAAATGAGGGTAATTTGGCTAATATTGGCCCTTTTTGTGCCTAAAGAGAGCCATTAGCTTAACCACATAAAAAAAAGAACATTGTTCCAAGGCAAAAACAAAATCACAAAATAATCTATCTATGTAAATTAGCCAGATTGGCTGTTTTGCAACTGTGCTGTGAAGGGCACAGTTGCACATAATATTTTTTTTCTTTCTCTTTTTTTTTTTTTTTTTTTTTTTTTTACTTATCCAGTGTTAATTTTATTTGTTTAAAATATTTCATTCTTTCTCAGTTTTGCAGAAACATATTCAAATGTAGGGACAATTTTTATTTGGTTACAAAATATTTATGTAATTTTAAGTATTCAAGCCTCAACCTTCGGACCTTTAAAACACATTTGACATTTGATTTTAAAAAGCTGATGTTAAAGTTATTTATCAACTTATCATCTTTATCATCTTTATACTGATCGACTTCATACTGATCACTCAAAAAGGAAAAAAAGGATGCTGTTCAAACATTGTTTGTAATCAGATCCAGGCTCTCCATGAATCCCATGTTTATAATCTCTGCAAAGTGTTTTTCTTCCCAATCACCTGATTCATCATGACATGAGGCGTGTGGTTACTGTTACTGAGAAAAGACCATGTTTAGATTTATGTGCATGCTAAATGGTTCAGTGGTAAACATGACAGAGGAAATTGCTGTCTTCTAAATTGTATATAAAGCAGTCTAAGCAAATGAGGGTCTTTAAGTACATGAGCACATAAGGATAAGGTCATCATTCGAAGGATTTTTCTTAGGACTGTGGCTCTAGATATTGTCCTACATGTATTTTCATATTAAAACTAGGGATGGTAAACTAATTAAGCTAATCTAATTAATTACATGATGTGGAGATTAATTAATCTAATTAATCGCACATCAAAATTGTCTGAGAAATTACTCCTAAAAGATACTTTAAAGTCATTGTTGTGTAAAGCATCAAACAGACAGCAAAAAGTAGCTTCAGCAAGAAATATTTTGATTCAACATAAAATGTATTACATATACTCTTTTGGACCATGAGGGTGAGTAAATGATGACAAAATTTTCATTTTTGGGTGGGTGAACTATACTTTCATTAATTACATCATGTAGAGAAATATTAAGCCTGCAAAATATGCTTTTAAAAAAAGCACAAAACTGACCTGTGTTGTTGACAGGTTTTTTTTCCTGTTCAGTTTGTTTCTGCTGTTTATATCAATGAACACTAGATGTCCTCATTAGCAAATAAATCTTGCTACAAACAAAAACACTTCTTGTCCACGATCATTAAATAAGAATCTGTAGAGCTGCTTCTCTAAACAAGGCTAATATTAAATCATCATTTTGATTTGTTTATTATTTTTGTTAACTACATAATTACCATACACCGATTTACTTTAAAATGTGTGAAATACTAATAAAAAAATAAATAAAATATGGCTTTTTATTACCTTGGAAATTACTCTTTATATTGTTATTAATATTTTATATAGTGTTTAATATGTATGTTATAATTGTTATTATATCTTACCGTAACTATTTGTAATTTATTTGTAGGCGAGTACACAGTAGAGATCACGTTCATTTAAACTAGCTTTACTAACTAACCTTGAATCTAAAAAATAATTATAAAATCACTAAACTCGCGCTTTCAAAAGCTCAGTTGAAGGGGTTTTTTTTGTTGTTGTTGTTGTTTTGTCAGAATGAGCATTGAAGAACACGTGAGAGACACTTACGCAATCTGCTGGAAAGCGTTACAGCCATGTGACCGTGTCCTGATTGGATCCTGTGTGACCAATCGAAAGAGCTCCGCCAATCAGCGAGCGGGTGGGCGTGGCCAGTACCCTGCAAACACTTGAGAGGGAACAAGATGTTACTGTTCCACTACTGTCCCACTGCCTTGATTATTAGGAAGCGTTTGCCTCAATGGACAGTCAGCTGGACAGACATGAGAGCAAAACAGATGGAGCACGAATTACAGAAATGACGCGTTGTTTTAAGATTTTAAGCCTAGTGTTTTTCCAAAACATTTACGATTTGAACTTGTAGGTCTGTTGTTGGACCGAAGTATGCGAAGCCACATAACAGTTTTCTATTTTTATATTATATTTCTCATTATTATTTCTATTTGTTACTTTTATTTTATTATCCCTTTATTATTTATAGTATCTATAACTTTAGTAACATTAAAAACGGACGTTGAACAATTGGACAATCCAATATAAATGTGACAAAATAGATACTAACTGTTAGTGTAACTTTAAGGAATTCATGTTTAAACGGCTCGCTAATGCACATCACTAAATAACATCCATCTGGGACGAACGTATGTCCAATATATAATAAATTAATTGTTCTATATCTAGGCAGTTAGTGAGACGGACGACCTAACGAAACTCAGCCAGCGTTTCTCCCACGTGACCGTGGCGAGCGAGGCGTTGCCAATGGGAAGTGACGTCACGGCGCTACGTTCGTGTTCTCCACAGGAGATACGGGGCCTGTGACAAGCTGTTGCGACGGGGGTCCGCTGTGAAAATCCACCTCCATCTTCTTTATCATTGGGGATAACGATGACCAAACCGACAAGAGCATAATCTACAGACTCTAAGCTTTCGCCTGATCCCAATATTGTAATATTTCGGACTTTAATATATTAGAAAAGGAATGGTGAAAAGTGACCTCCGTCGGAAGAATCCGAATTCTCCTCAGGGATTCGGGGGGGTTGGGGTCGCATAAAGATATATAGGATCGCAACAGTTAAACAACGCGTAAAAATATTAAGCTAAACACGAATTTAAAGGCCTACAGTGTCTGGTTTTATAGAAATTAACTGAAATACCATAAAGGGACTCGTTCGAGAGACACCAATAAACACAGCGATGGAGCTACGAGTTGGAAACAGATACAGACTTGGTAGAAAAATTGGAAGTGGATCATTTGGAGACATTTATCTGGGTAAGTATAAACTTAAACACACGTATACACTCTTGTAACAAAGCTGTCAATAATACAACACGCTTAACAAGCTGTATTGTTATATATATCTTTCAGCTGTAACTGTCAGTGGCGTTTTTCCAAAGATTGACTCGTTATAGTCCGCTTATGAGGTGCGTTTCTCAGTTCTCCGGGCATTTATATGAAAAACCATGTTTTATAACCGTGACAAGAACGTATTTCAGACCACAAGTGGTTTATCGAAGTTGCGGAGTATATAAACTTTACGTCCCGTTTGGAACAACACTCCAGGAGGACATAAGTGACCATAAAAATATGTGCTTTTGACATTAGACTCAGATGTCAGTGGCGTAAAATAGAATACAACACTTGCTGTAAATTGATCTGTGATTTTACTGAGCCTGTGAATAGGAGTTTCCAAACGGTCCTCCCTTGTGTATAACTCTGAACGGATCTTACCTGTCCATACAGGTTACACTGAAAGCCTGAACCACCCCAAAGGCCAAGCCTGGTTTGTTGAATCACCCTATGACGGACATTCAACCAAGCCTGGCTGATGCTTTTGCAGTCTATTAAAAGTCAGATCATGCTATCAAAGCTCATGATTCATGCAGTCTCATTTTTCTGATCACAGGATCATGGTGCCTTTTGGGGAAACAGGTTTGATTGATGAAGTTGTCGTGAAGCGACACAGTCAGGAACCAGAAGAACTCTTTATTTACATGCTAGATGGCCATCATGTTTGAGGGCATCAGTATCAGACCAGGATGTCGTCGATCATTTGAGTATCTACGGTTGATATTTAGAGATTGTATCGATGGCTATAGAGAGCCATTGTTTTGTATTGCAATACATGGCACCAAAGTAGGTCATTTGTTTTTTTGTTTATACTCTTTAACTTTTATTAGTACTCTAAACTAACTTAGCATATGATTTTCGACTCAAGACTGTGATTAAATGTACTTGTGTAGAGCAAGATGTGACGTTCATCTCTTTTTCAGAAGGGTTCCTCTCACATGGTTTGAAACCTGTGGACAGAATGTTGAATTTAATCAAAACTCAGGTTTAAATGCAATCAGCTTCCTTTATTTTGACAGAGAAGCACTGTTGGCAAGGGGACTTTGATCATCATAGTAGGGAGACCTTTATCCCGAAGCTTTTAAGCTGAGATGGGATTGTTTCACTCTGTCTGTGTGTGAGAACAGGGCTTGGTGGGTGTGGTGAGATTGTAAACTCCATCTGCTCAGTTGTTTCATAACTGCACCCATTTCTTTGGTACGTCAACATAATTAAGTGCTTTTTTGATTTAATGCCTAAATGTCAGGTGTGATTCTGAGGCAGTGCTATTGGAAGATCTTCATCACATGACTGTGTGTGAAATACATTGAAATCATCTGCCGTATCATCAGCATTAGAGTCTCAGAAGATCAAACCCAACCAGATTTGACTCATTGCATCATGTTACACCGCTTACTGCCCTTACAAATCATCCAACAGTCAGCGTAAATGCAACACCTCTTCCTTTTTCTCAGGATTCCGTAATATTTACGTCACTTGGCGTCATGGGAGGCCTCAGGGGTGTGAATCACCCAGGACTGTCCCACTCCTCTACAATTCTAGTTCCTTTCCATCAGCTTTTATGTAACCTCAGAGTGTTTGGTTTGGATTAATGATGTGGTGATGATTGTAGGTATGGACAGGATGCCACTTCTGTAACTTCCCTTCATCTTTCGACACCAAAAATGGAGATCTCATTTAGCTGTCAGGCTGCAGTTTGCATTTAGCACCTTATCAGACGTTTGACATCTATTTTTCATGTTAGTTTCAAGCACATGGAGTTTCGTGTCCACACCCAATATGGACCCATCAAGAGTCAGTTGTTGGATAGACACTGGTTTTTCTTTTCTTTGTTTTTCATTTTGGAGTGAGCTCTTGCATAACACTGCCATATTATTGGTTTTCTTTATCATTGCAGTAGAGGTGATCTGTAGCCACAGTAGAACCATTGTTGTTTAAGTTGTTCATTGGCAGATATAGGCTTGGACCTGCTCCCCATTTGAATGTTTTCTCGTTTGATCTAAATGTAGTCATGGGGTACTGCCTGTATGCACTCTTTGATTAAATATCTAATTTGCTGATTAAGTTCTGCGTAGACCTGACTTGCATGATGTGTGTTTGATGTCTTTGCTATCAGCTGAGATGAACATTATCCTATGCTTGTTTGTTAAATATCTCAGAAACCAGGAAAACAAGTCCTTGAGTTTCTGTTCAGACAACAGTGGGTAGCAGTTTCAGTTTTAAAACTGATTTTGTTTTGCTAATTAGACACAAATTAAGATTTTGCAGAATGTCCAGAGTACAATTTTCTCACAAATTTTTTTCACAAAAAAAAAATACATTACAAAAGTATTCATATCATATGACTTGTGCGATATATTCCAAATCTAAACCAATTATATTCCCAATATATTATTCCCATAGAATCTCCATTACAGCTCTCAAATCTTGTTCACCTTTAAAATGTAATCAAATGAAATTTTTCTGGCAAACAGTTCTTCACGACAGAGGTTTACTGTGTAAATTAAAGCATGGGGGGGGAAAGCAACGACAGACACTGAAAGCGCTATGTATATGTTGTGGACAAAACTGTGCTGCTCATTTACATAAAGACACACAGAACAAACGTACTTCATATTTTAATAGGAGTATTTTTGCAGTTTAATATTTACATTTTGATACTGCATTTTGATTAATTGTACAAGCCTATTCTTGATTTATTCGTTTAAATTTTGCCAAATTCTGAGACATTCCCTGTTATTTGGTAAATTCCCTTTTATGACTGAATTCACAGTTTTTGTCCGTGTTTTCCACATTACGAGAATCCTAGGGCCCTATAATAGCCAAGATGCTTTGTACCAGGCAGGTCCTTTAATACTTGTATATGATAATACGAGAATTATAGTTATTTGTTTTTTGTGTTTTGTGTATTGGTTAAGGCTTATGGATCAATGTGTAATGACTGAATTTGCTGAAATTAATGCTTTTGTTCAGCAAGGAATAGGATGTGGTAAATTGTTCAAACTTTTGAACAGTAGTGTATGCACAAATTATAAAGGTCAATTAATTATGATCTGCAGTCATGTCAGTTTGTTGGAGATTCAGGCTGTGTTCTGACCTCATTCACTGTTTTAATGGCTCTGTTCCTTCTTTGTTTCTCGCTCTGCCCTAGGCACAGACATTTCAGTTGGAGAGGAAGTGGCCATCAAACTGGAATGTGTGAAGACAAAGCATCCACAGCTCCACATTGAGAGCAAGATTTACAAGATGATGCAGGGTGGAGGTAATGAGAAAAGGGCTTTGATTCATCTGTAAAAAAGGGTTTGATGGGCTCAATAAATCAATGTAATCAATTAAGTGATTCATACTTGCCCACAAGCATCAATTGGGTTTCCAGGCTGTGTATTTAGGTGTTTTGTGTCCTCCCTTTGCAGTTGGCATTCCTACTATAAAGTGGTGTGGTGCAGAAGGAGATTATAACGTGATGGTGATGGAGTTGCTCGGCCCCAGTCTGGAGGATCTCTTCAATTTCTGCTCCAGGAAGTTCAGCCTGAAGACTGTCCTGCTGTTGGCTGATCAGATGGTATGATACAAAATCATGTTGACAAATATAAAATAGTTTGCTGCTGAAGTACAACTTCCTTTTAATGTGTTTTTTGTAAACCTTGCGTTCCTCAGATTAGCCGCATTGAGTACATCCACTCCAAGAACTTCATTCACAGAGATGTGAAGCCTGATAACTTTCTGATGGGCTTGGGAAAGAAAGGCAACCTGGTCTACATCATTGACTTTGGTCTGGCCAAGAAATACCGTGATGCACGAACACACCAGCACATTCCCTATCGAGAGAACAAGAACCTGACGGGCACTGCACGTTACGCATCCATCAACACACATCTTGGCATTGGTAAAAAAAACACATTCTGTTCAGTTAGTATGTAAATTTGACTGTGGCGTGTGTGTGTATATTAAGAATCATTTTGGAATTGTTTTGGAATTGGTATAAAAGCTAATTTTTGTTTGTTAATATTAACTCAAACAATTCCAACTTTTTTTTATTCATTTTTTTCTATTAAAACAACAAAAAAGACTTTGTATTGTGACACAGATGTTGCATAAGTGCACCTATTCAGCAACCACAACAGAGACCCCTTACTTAGATTAAATTAGTTTGATAGATTTAGTTGTAGCAAATAGCATAAATGGCCATGTGAAGGAACACGGACTGGTTGTATTACACTTTCATTTGAGCAGAATATCTCAGTGGAGATCGCTAAACTCATACATGTTTACTGGTGTCTTCAGATCACCAGTGTTTTTGTTCCTCAGAGAGAGTGCATGCATAAAGTGCATGCAAGTATTACACTGGACAGAAAATTTATTAATTTAAACAAAAACATTGATATCTGGAAACCCCAAGCATGAAAGCAGGTTGAAAGATAATGCAAATGCCAAAGGACAAAAAATACTTTCAGGATAAAAAACAAGTGGCCAAATATCTCAGGTGATTATGCTTAATTAATAAAGAGAAGCAGTAATCGTAATTACAAATCAAATTTGAGTTATCGTCCAGCCCTAGCAACAGCTGTAGTTACTGATCATTTGACGAGCTTTCTTGATTCATTTTTTTTTCTTTTCCATTTTTCTGCTGGCTCTGTATGACATCAGTGTGTGCTCATGCTCAAGTGGATGCATGTATATTTTTAGCATTTCCCAGAAGAGATTGATTTGTGTACACGTGTTTGCAGCAATATAAATGCTTATTCATGAATCATGCAGTAGCAGTCATCCTTTCATGTATCATGCAAGTATTCTATGCGCGTGTCTCTACAGAGCAGTCTCGGCGGGATGACTTGGAGTCTCTCGGTTATGTGCTGATGTACTTCAACTTGGGCTCGCTGCCTTGGCAAGGACTGAAAGCCGCCACAAAGAGACAGAAGTATGAGCGTATCAGTGAAAAGAAGATGTCCACCCCCATTGAAGTTCTCTGCAAGGGCTACCCATGTATGTTCAAAGCTTTGTGTAATTTCTAACATTTTGTAAATGTTAATCAGACTTTGTCTTTGAAATGATGCTTACAATCCTGGATTGTAATATGGCTGTTTGTTTTCTGTCCCACAGCTGAATTTGCTACGTACCTCAACTTTTGCCGATCACTGCGATTTGATGACAAGCCAGACTATTCGTACTTGAGGCAACTCTTCAGGAATCTGTTCCACAGACAGGGCTTTTCCTATGACTACGTGTTTGACTGGAACATGCTCAAATTTGTAAGTACATGTCTGGATGGTCTTCGTTCTTTAGAGTGTGATAAATGAAACTTGTGTTGCTTGTTGTAGTTTCTTCATTAGTGATATATGAACCTTGAAATGTTATTGATTGGGTATGATTATTGTGTTGTGCAGAGGTACAACATTTTGTGTGTAGATTGTGGTTTCATTTCTGAGTTTTTAAATATTACACCACATAAATCCACTTTTGTAATCCTTAACAGGATTAAAGTATAGTAAAAGTATAAATGAAATAGGCAAAGCAACAAAATATCATATCAGTATCATCCAAACATTTCTAAATCATTGATCTCTATTTCTAGTCTTCATGTCACTCACTTAATTGCTTACATTTACTGCCATCTGACTTTTGACTATTCTGAATCACCATCATCTACACATGATTTTCCAGTTATTATAACTTTTAATTGTTAATAAAGGGATTAAATTATAGTTTTAGTCACATTGTTAAAGAAACGAACAGCTTTATGATTTTGGTATATATACATTCTTTATTTCGAACCCAGATGTGCATTATAGATGTGCATTACTGTTCTAAAGTGTGGGGTTGGTACGATTTTTTATTTATTTTTTAATATAATTTTTGAAAAATGTCTCTTATGCTCACCTGCTGCATTTAATAAAGTAAAAACAGTAATATTGTGAAGTATTATTACAATTTAAAGTCACTGTTTTGTCATTTTAATATGCATTTTAAAATTTAATTTATTATTGTGATGGCTGAGCTGAATTAAGCAGTAATTTCTCTGTAGTGTTCAGTGGCACATGATTCTTCAGTAATAATTCTAATATGCTGATTTGCTACTGAAGTAATATTTCTTATTAATGTTGAAAACATTTTAAGCTTATTACTTTTTAGGGTAACCATTATGTTTTTTTCAGGATCCTTTAAATAGATATTTTTATTTCAAACAAATGGTGTACTTCTATAAATGCTGTTACTGTCACTTTTAAATAAATTTCATTCGTCTGTGCTGAATAATATGTTAAATTCTTTCAACAAATCTTACTGGCCTTAAACATTTAAATGGTTGCGTACTTAATGTAGTGCTGATAAGTTTGGATTTTTTTAAACCCAAAACTTTGTATTTGCTAGGTTTTTTTTATTGGGGGGATATGTACTAGAGTAATTAAATCAATTGTGTATTAAGTCTCCTGTGTGCATCAAGTAGCACTATTTGCTTCAGGGTTTCATCATGTTGCATTTCCCCTTTTTTCAGGGTGCCAACCGTACAGCAGAGGAGGCGGAACGTGAGAGGAGAGAGCGAGACGAGCGGATGAGGCACAGCAGGAATCCTGCAGCTCGAGGGATCCCAGCAGCCTCAGGCAGACCCCGCCCCACACAGGACGGAGCTCCTCCCACACCCCTTACCCCCACCTCTCACACAGGTAGACAGTCTGTCACTTACCTCTCAGGTACGTGAAAGACTACAAGGAGTCATCTCATGCTTCTCACTATCTTACAGCAAACACATCCTCACCGAGACCGGTCACTGGCATGGAGCGCGAACGGAAGGTCAGCATGCGGCTCCATCGTGGCGCCCCAGTGAACGTGTCGTCCTCAGACCTGACGGGGCGACAAGACACCTCCCGCATGTCCACATCACAGGTATAATGCAGACCCTGCTCATTCAAACCTTAAGCAGAGCAATAATAAACCGCATTACAAAAGACGCCAATCTGTATCTGAATGAGCTGTTTTGATATTTGCTTACTGATAAAAGAGATTTTACTCTGGTAGAACGAATAGTTTAGTGCTTCTGGCTTTGAATGGTTACACTAGGAATTCTTATTTTTACACATAAATTGTTCACACAAATAAATACCTTATGAAATATTAGTACATCTTTTATTGCTTACAGTAATTGACCTTTTGATTCTCATGATCTCTTTTAGAGTTTCTGACTGGTGACACTTAACTTAAAATTTAATCTGCTTATTAGATTTTCTAGGAACCTGTTGACCTAACGTTTGTGTTTCTGGGAAAAGTCACTTCAGCAGCATATTTTTTTTCCAGTAGGACAGACAGTAGGCATTGTATGATTATGAGTTGGTGTGAGCAGTGTGTCAGTGCACATGTGATTGTGTTGTGGGGGTGGAAGACTGTAATATTCTCTCTCTTCACCCCAGAATAGCATTCCCTTCGATCACCACGGCAAGTAGTTGATCGTCACATCCTTGTGTGAAGGCAGGTGCACCAGGTAAGTTTGATAAGCTTGTGTTAACTGCACATTGCCTTGTTTTCTACCAACTTGGTGAATATCATGTGAACTGTCATACATTTAAAAAAAGGTTCTAAAAGAGGGTTTTGCATCTCTGAATAGTTCTTAAAAAAAAAAAAAAAAAAAAAAAAAAAATTTGTTTTTTTTGTGTGAATTTTATTTTGATGTGGTGTATTTTATTTTGATATGATTAAATTAAATAAAAGATGAAATGGAAATGTTCCATGGATATTAAAGGTTCTTCCTGGAATAATAGATTATGGAATTATATATTTTTATAGTGTATTTCAAAATAAAAACAAGTTTCACAATCTTTAAGATGTTAAGACTAAGAATTTTCATTACGCAATCCATGCTTTTTCATTGTGATTTTTCATTAATTGACATGTAAATGCTCCTCCCCAGTTACCAATTACCTATTATAATGCAAGAAATTTTGCGACTGTTTCATTTTCTTTACTGTAATATAAACTGAGAATTGTATTTGTGAACGTTATGTAGTAAAGAATCGTATATATGTGTGTGTGTGTGTGTCACTTCATCCTTCCAAACCATTCTAAAATGCTATTTTGGTGCTCAAGGAAAAAATATATATATTCTGCATATTGAAAACAGTGGAACCTGTGATGCATTTATATATATATATCTTTTGTAACTATGTGGAAGTCTTTACTGTCACTTTTAATCAATTTAATATGTCTCCTTGCTAGTATTGATTTTTAAAAAAATGTGGAAGTCTTTACTGTCACTTTTAATCAATTTAATGTTTATATCCTAATTTTGGCTTAAAATATGACCCAGACTGTTTTTTGTGAGATTCTTAATCATTCTTAGTCTTTTCTAAAAGACTCTTTTGGTCAGTGTCAGTTGTCATTTATTGGGTGTCTCTTTCTCTTGTTGCTGTTTACAGATTGTCTCCATGTCCCAGAAGCCTCCACTTTGCAATATGGAGCACGATGGGCAACCTAACTACACACGGCTGATTGACAGCTCTCCGCCATCAGCTAATAGATAGGGCGTCAGTCTCTTTCTTCTATTGACCAAACCAAAATGGTGTAGAACCAACCTGACCTCTTTGCTTACAGGCTCTCTCTCCTCCTCTTCTTCTTATCTCTTTTTCTCATATTTTCTCCCCCACTCACTTTAAATGTTCTTGTGGACATGAGAGCTACAGCCTGTTGCGAATTCACACCAGTGGGTTGACCAATCAGAGACTGGATCAGCCAGCCACACCATTGTCATCTCCTGCTTCCTTCCTTCACAGTTCGACTCTTACACTTTCAGTGCTGCACAACTTTCTCTGGTTCAGGCTCCTCACGATTGAGGCTAATGTATCGTCTGTGTGGTTTAAATGTGTTGGGTTTTTTTTTCTTTTCTTTTTTTCTTTGTATACTGAATTTTCTTTTGTATTTTAACCTGGGTAACAGACGAGTCCATCTGGTGGCGTTATGGGTTCACTTTGTTTTCTTTTATTTACTCTGTATTTATTTTTTAATATACATTTTAATTACCCTCTGTAGCTGGTGAGGTTCATTTCCCACGGTGAAGCTGGTGGTATAGAGTGGACTGCCCACAAAGGGGCCAAAATCTCAGCATACATCGCTCATAGCAAACTGACTCCACAGCGTGGTTTTCACTCGTACACGTCCTCCCAGAGGGACCCTGTGAACCTCGCCTGTTTGTCTGCTATATTGATCTTTTTAACTGTACAATACTGCCTCCCCCATTACTGTGTGTCTTCTGTTTCTAAGCTGTGAAATAACTGTAAAATAATCGTGTAAATGTTTCCATTCAACTCTTTAGAAAGACTATGATATGACCGCATATGGTTTGAGTCTGAAAGTTTTCGTCAGTTATTTTTATCCACACTTTCATAAAGCCACAACAATGAAGTGCCATACTTTGGGGTTTTTGTGCATTCTGAACTTGAACTTTGACTCTTGAGGGTGATGTTTTGACTCATGGAGATCATGCTTAGAACTGCAACATGATGTCTTGTAAAAAAGGTTGGTTATGCTTTACTGCAAGTTTGTGTTCTGATGGTTCAGATGGTGTTTTGGAAGTGAAAAATCATGTTGGAGATATCGATCGTCTTTGCAAAGGTTGAAAGAATGAAAACAAATCAAAGTCTTGCTCTGATGTTTAATGATTTTCCCCTTTACGAAATATTCCAGCACTGATGTGGCTTTTCTAATGCACCTTGAAAGCTGGTCTGGTCATCTTGTTCCCCTGTTATCTGTAGGGGACATTGGCAACTTCCTGAAAACTATTTTCCATCTGATTCTCCCTCATTTTGAAGCCCATGGCAACTTTGGGCTTCACATACTTTTGTGGAAGTCATGCCAATTTCTCAGTCCTGTAAGAATTTGTATTACCACCATATTTGTGCATTTTAAACAGTGTAAATAAATGAATTACTTGTACTTGTCGTTGCATTTTTTTTTTTTTTTTAAATTCTGTGCTTATGTGCATAGGGTATAGGCAATTAAATGTAGTTGGTTTTGCTTATCCACCATTAAAATATTATTACTTTTTGAAAACATGTCCTGTTTTTTAGAAAGAACTGGGCCTTGTGGTTCATGCCAGTATCACAGTTACTGCCATTGATACCTCAGGCAGTATAATAACCCACTATTCATGTGTCACTGTGAATTTCTCATGATAGCATTCTCCTGTAGGCTTGGCGCTTCATCTTTCTTTCCTCTGAGTATATGCTAAACCCACTATCCTACTGCAATTTTCTTTCTAGCTACAATCTTATTTTTCATGCGCTTCTCTTCACATGCATCTGTAATCTATTTTTTTTTTTTTTTGTCTTCTATGCATCTAATGCCATAGCTGCACTGAAACATTCAAGATTGCTTTGAGTTTCAGCATAGATAATACAATGTGCTAGCCTATGTCTCGTTGCTCTGCTTAAATCTAAGAAAAAAACAAGTACTTTAGCTACTCTGCGTTAACAGTTTCAGCTTACTTTAGCTTAACCATTGTGTTCAGTTAATCACTTAAGCAAGTTTAAATTTAAACTCCACGGCAAGAGTAGATCTTTAGGACCAGAATTTGTCACCTTGCTATTTTACCTCACCCATGTTTCAGATGAGCCGCTGCTTAAGGACACCAGCTGGACTGAACTGAAAATACTGCACAAATCCTGTGCTAATAGGATCTGGACTATGTCTTACTGTCTTGTAGGAGTAAACAGTATGGTCATTTACAATTTTCACTACCCTTCTTTTACTAGCTACCATAATTTAAGGGTAAATCAGTTCACTCAGTAATTTAATGCATCATTTTTAATCGAATACCAATAAAGTGGGAGATTAAATCATGTCATGTCAGCAAGTTCACAAAAAAACAACATGAGTCAAAGTCCAGTGGAGAGGGAAGCATATATTTATTTCTAAAATAATTCACAAATTCTGTACGGCTACAAGACTTAAGGCACAACCAAAAACAGCTTGTGTCTTTAGAACTTAGTAAAAGAGGGTCCCTACTCACACAGTGCTGGTGAAAAACAAAACTGGGTAAAGTTTAGAAGGGTTTTACCCATACCACCATTTTCATAAATCTTGTTGTACTATTTGGTTTTCAAAAACAATGTTGACTGAACTAAAAAAAATAAATGTTACATAAGCAACATCACAAGTATCAGCTGTGGTCCTCTCCTGATTGTTGCAATTGATCTGAAAACACTGAAATTTAGATGAATAAAATACAAATAAATATAAAGTGGAGCTGCCAACTGACATCAACACTTTACTATAAATACTGAATCAATACAAGAAAGTTAAAATAAACAAAATAGCATAAACCCAAACACACTATAAAAATTATGTAACAGAGCTTTGTCCTCCAATAATATGTACTTTGAAACGTTTCACAAAAATACAAGCATCTCTGAACTCTGTACATTCCTCAAGAATGTGTCCAATTTAAAAAGACTAACTAGGATCCTCATTTGCACGTCATACATTTCTATTTGTCTGAAATACAGGACTTAAATACAATCCGGTGCTCTCCCAGAACCAGTTTAAAATGATACAGTAGATGACTATAGATACTTACAATCCACATTAGCAAACACTGAATGCCACAAAGAAGCAAGCTGGTAATATTCAGTATAGTGCTGGTGACCTGCTCTGATGTGGAGCATTTACTGGCCAAAAATCTGGTGCTACAGTATAAATCAATTCTGTTTTAGTAACAAGAACTTTTTGAGAACATATCCTGACATTTGCTGACATACAAGGCAGTGGTCGGCCTAATTAGCACTGCAGAGCAGGTCTAAAAGCGGTCCTCTGCAACCACACTTGAAGCGCGATACAAAAAGCATACACTACAACAAACGCACGTCCATGAGTCCTACAAGGGAAGCTCTGTCATAATCTATTGTTCTACTATCTTCACAGAGAGGATTCAGGTTCTACAACCACACCGTTTGGTTCAGTCATCTTTTTGGAAGTGTTCTCCACCTCTATCGAGTCCACCCCTATGCTTTCAGGTTCTTCAACCTTTTTATCATCGGATTTTGCCATTGCTTCATGTTCGATGGCTTGCTTCTTCCCGTTGTCACCACCTCCGTTGTCTTGGTTGTCCTTTGGCTCTTTGTTGAGCTCCTCCATCTCTGTCTCGGTAATGGCCATCTCCATCTTGGCTGGAGGGTCAGGCTGTTGGGGCTTCCTTTTGATGAAGAGCATGTTACAAATGGCGAGCACAAGGGCCGCGAGGACCACCTCACACCCAGCCAGCAGGAAGACGAACATGTAATTTTTTGTGGCGTCCAGAATACGACCTGTGAAAGGAAACAAGAGAAGCATGATAAACCTACCCACATGGATTGGCCAATTGTGGGCACACGTCAATGACCTATGAGCGGCAGCTGTCATTATTGGGACAACTATAACATCTATTTGTTGTGTTTGGAGGTCTAAACAATCCAAACATGCTATTGTAAAAAATATAAGGCCCTGCCAACACTAAACAAAGGGTTCTTGTAAGGTACATAAAGGGCCACCTGCATTCCAACAATATTTTTGTTTTTGACCATTTGCAAAAAGAATGTGGTTTTCTTTGGTAGGTAATCTAAAAGACTAGAGGAGATACTTTGGTCATGTAAATGTATGTTTCAGTTGATTCATTGCTTATCTTATGACTTTCTTTAACAGCACAGAAACTACAGAAAATAAATGACTCTGACCTGCTCCAGGTGGTCCCACCAACACAGCAATGGCTTCAACCAACAGCACCAAGCCAATGGCGCTGGAGAACTTCTCTGTCCCCACAATGGCCATCAACACTTCAAACTGTAAAGCTCCAACCATGCCATAGGAGATACCGAAGAAGATGCAGAACACCACGAGAGATGGATAGTCTTTGGCCATGGAGCCGATAAGATCAGTGGTGCCATTGAAGATCATAGCGAAACTGAAGAGGTAAACACATCGTGGCCGAACCCACTTGAGCCCAGCGATGATACCGCATGTTGGCCTGGCGAAGATATCGATGAACCCTAGTATGGTGAGCAGCAAGGCAGACTTGGTGTCCTCATTGCCCAGTTCCTTGGCATAGCTTACCACAAACACAGGAGGCACAAAAAGACCTAACACCATAATGGCCGCAGCCACCGTGTAAATCAAAAAGCCACAATCTTTAAAGACGGTGAAGTCAAGAAGCTTGGGCTTTGGTTTGGATTTCTTCTCCTTTTCGTCCACCTCGCTTGTTTTTTTGGGTGCTTTCAAGGGCCTCATGAGGGCTCCACATGCACAGCAGTTCAGTAGAATCCCTCCAAGGATTAGGAAGCCTCCACGCCAACCATACTTATATTGAAGAACCTGACCAAGAGGAGACAAACAGCACAGAGCCACGGGACTTCCAGCTGCAGCCAACCCATTAGCCAAGGGCCTTTTCTCACTGAAATATCTGTTCAGCATGATGAGGGATGGCTGAAAGTTCAGAGCAAGACCCAAACCTGGAGAACATAGTTTGAGGGTGTTAATGCATTGAAATGAAGTACATCAGAATTTCATAAGTATTCACAAAGCAGTACTCACCGGTTATGACTCCTGTGCTGAGATAGATGTGGATGATGCTGGTTGAAAAGGATGCCAAAATCATACCAAGTGAGGCAAAAAGGCCCCCGACCATCATCACAGGGCGACACCCGAAACGGTTCACCAGGATGCTGCATATAGGCCCTGCAACAAGCAAACTACTGTTAGCATGCAGAATCATGATTTCCAAGAAATAGGACGATAATACTTGTCCTCTCAAAATAGATCCTTCTTGTAGACCTGCAATTTGAAAACCCACTAAGCCACAAAATATTCTCATCTATCCCTGCTGTCAGTGGACATCTGTACCTGAGCCATAAAGCATTGCAAGAAGTATAGAGGAGATCCAAGCCGTGTCACTGTAGCCCACTCCAAACTCCCGGATAAGCTCTTTGAAGAAGACGCTGACTGCTTTGGGAAAGGCGTAGGAGAAACCTGTAATGACGAAGCAGCCGAAGAGGACAGCCCAACCCCATCCTCCATCAGGTGCCTTGACCCCACTGTCACCAGTGTCTACAACCGCTCCACCCATGATGCTTTGTACAGGTCAGGTCTCAACTGCAACAAACAGTGTCACAAAACTTGTGTCATTGATGGTGCTTAATTCAACAGGAAAGTTAGAGAACTTGACCTGACTGGTCAACATGACTTTAAATATATTATTTGACAAATGCTTTTGGATAATTAATGCTGAACTGCCAACTTCATGCTTGTTTACTGAATATCCCTGTACAGCAAGATCTGTTCTGTTTGCCTGGCACAGTGGATTCACACCCTTCCTCATTCACGTTCCTGCCAAAAGCTGTTCTCGTAATTCTAGGTACATGTTAAATGTAATACTCACTACCAAGTATCAAAACAAATTACAACTTTTAAAAAACCCAGCATCACAAGAAGGTTTTATTTTAGATCACAGAGTTAATTATATATTCTTACCCAGAGTTTCCCATTCCTGATCCTGAAACGCTGCCAGCATTGTACTTTTTATGTGTCCCTTATTTACACACCTAATTCAGTTCCTGAGCACTCAACTAATGACCTGATGAGTTGAATCATGAGCATTAAAGGGATACTCCACCCCAAAATGAAAATTTAGTTTGGAACGACATGGGGGTAAGTGATTAATGACAAAATTTTCATTTTGGGGTGGAGTATCCCTTTAAATGCAGAAGGAATCCAAAATGTGTACTGTGGGGGGTGCTCCAGGACCAGAATTAGCAAATACTTCTGTAGCCTACTATGCAATGCGTGAACCGTTGTGCCCTTTCAAATGTCTCTTAACAGGAGGAGCTGCCAGACAGCTGTTGATGGCTACCCAACTTCCTGAAGACATTTGTCATCTTGCTTGTGATTTCTTTTGCCTCATTTCTACCCAAACAAATACCACACACACGCACCACAATTTGATTTTAACACAACGCAAAGATAATGTAGCATATACTGCTATAAAAGCCATTACAGAATGGTCAGCCTTCTTATACTGACCTTGTTATATACTGACCTTGTTAAAGGGCAAGACTACTCCATGACTCATTAAACTAAAGAGACTGATCAATGAATGCTCATACAAACTCATTTAAAACAAAATGCTAATAGACACCTGGTCCTTAGTAAATCAATATGTGAAACTATTCATCTGGATACCAAGAACAACTGTGGTATCTTGTACTATATATGTACAATAAATGAAATAATAGGTTTTTTTTTTAATATAAGGCAGTTAAACCACTTAAGTATTACCACTATTACTTAACTTACTATTAGAGACATGCAAGTAAACAAAAAATAGAGTTTGTTCTATTTTTTCACATATATGTGGAAATTAGTGGATCAAGAACTATGATGTAGAAGAGCTGCATTAGGTAAGACAAAATCATGCAACCAATGTATGTATGACCTACCTTACTCAAGGTCCCTGAAAACTGATTCTCTTCCTCTCTCTAACTGTTCTGAACCTCCCTCGTATCTACCTCATCTAGGGGCAAGCAGGGGGTGGGGGCTGAGAAGCACACCTCTGTACACTACCAGCCTAAATTAAGACTCTGACATTTCTCAATGTGGTACTGATTGCAATAACCAGAATCGCCTCCCATGAGGCTAAGAGTAACTTGTCTTGTGTGGAATTATGTATGGTTAGAATTTATTTTAGAAAGGCCATCTGGCACTGACTGTTTGTTTATTATGGATACTTCTTGTCACGTCCATACTAATTAGCAGAACGGCTTATTCTAATCTGTCAGTTGCAATGCAATGAATAGATTACTGATTATATTTTTTTCATTGATTTTCAAAAATGTAATCAATGTATATCCTATATATATAGGTCTGTGTGTGACACCACTCCTAGTTTTATTGTTGTTTTTTATGATTATAGTAAAGAATGGTATTGGATGTAGTGATAAGGATAAGTCTGAGAAAGGAATTAAGGCAGATTTACATTATACATTACAGTCTTCTCTGGCCTTACTCCCCCTACAATACTCCAAGGTTAACGATTTCACCAAGTGCAACATGTTCCTGGATCAACATCCATGTTGATCCAGGAACAACATTCCAATCAACCAGTCAGATTTGAGGGATAAGTTTACAGCCTTACAACCGCAGTTGGGTGCTTCTACACCCTTGTTATTCATTTCCCTCTAATTTTAGGGATAAATTATGGGTAGGGTTAGATCTATATTTTTGGACAATAATGTTGATCCAGGAACATGTCTTACTTTGCAAAATCACGGGTTGCTGTGATTTTGCCAAATAAGACATGTTCCTGGATCACCATCAACATTACTGTCCAAAAATATAGACCTAACCCAGTCCCTACCCCTAAACCTAACCCTACCCATAATTTCTTCCTTAAATCAGAGGCAAATTATAAGTGAATAACAAGGGTGTAGAAGTATCTAACCCTGACTGTAAGCCTAAAACTGACATTTCTTGAAAACTTATCCCTCGATTCTGATTGGTTGATTAGAATGTTGTTCCAGGTCAGGATCAACAAGGATGTTGAACCAGGAACATGTTGTACTTTGTGAAGTCACGTTCACCAAAATCACGCGACCCTAAACACTCTCTCTCTCTCTCTCTCTCTCTCTCAGTCTTCTCTCTCTCTCTCTCTCTCTCTCTCTCTCTCTCTCTCTCTCTCATTGAAAAAATGACATAAAGCATCCCCTTGGTAAAACCACCATCCCCTTTAGATTAATAATGTGTATTATTTAAAACTTATCATGCAAATGAAATGTTAAAATTCTCTACTTATAATAATTCACAAACTAAATAGCGGTGATTGGCCAATCAGAACTCGGTACTGTATCAAGCTGGTTACAAGCGGAAGCAAGTTTTCGTCATTTTTCGCGCAAAATGGTTTCAGGCGCAACTTTTTAAATTATTTAAAAAGAAGACAACAGAAAAGGTATGATTTTTCATTGATTATAATTTAAAGACATTCCCCGAAATTATGTTATTGTACTGCATGTGTGACTTTGAGGGACTGAGAGACGATAGTAGAGCTGACATTATAGAGTCGCCGACTTTGCAAAAAACAAACTAAAAACACGTCTTGAGAGTCCAAAAGCATTCACTGCTCGATGAAGCCTGTTAGAATACAGTTAGAATGCCCTTACAATTCAAGCAATTAAAGAAAAAAATACCCATGTATAAGTTTTTATATTCATTGCACAAGCAATGTACTTTTCTGAATATCAGATATCAGCACATGTGCGCGAGCACAACAGTGCATAGCAACACGGTGTTTCGTTCATTGAATGAATCGGATTTTAAACGAATCGAGTGAGCCAGTGATTCAACAGTTCATTCAGATGGACTCACTTGTTTCGTTTCTAATTGAATCAGCCGTTTTGAACGAATGTTTTATTTGAATGATTCAATAAATAATTTATTAAAACATGGACTTGCTGCCACCTACTGGCGGTTTTATTGTTATCATTATTTATCCACGACAGCCTTAAACCAGTCAAGGTGCCAGCACTACCAGCACAAAAACACATTTAGCAAAATATTGACCAACCCTCCTCCATTTCAGGCACCAGAAGGGACAAAGCTTATAAATAAAGGCTAATTTTATAATGAAATAAAATCCTTTTTTAAAAATTACACAAATTGTGTAATCAGAATTTAAAATTAACTACAGGAATGTATATACTTTTAATAGTAGCTATTTTTTTCCTTGAGGTAGTAGGCTGACTGAGCATTTTGGTTAATTTCAGGACGGGACACTGACAACATTATAGATTTAGATGTCATATATGTTAAGTTAACTGCTCAAAAGGCTGTTAGAGACGAACCTCAAAAAACTGCGCACATAAATTTACCTATCGAAATAACTTTGTAAAATCGACTCTCTTATAAGCAACTGTAAAATTCGTAAACTTCTCAATTGCATGAATTGTTATGTCATTCTGTCTTTAAATATCTGCATGAAGAGCATCTGATGCACCGGCGCTCTCTGGTCTACGTGCTAAACGTGACATTTATACTCTCTCTCCTCCACCAACAAGCGCTGGCACCACCACATGAGTATACATCCACATATATACCATCAAGTACTGTATGAATTTTCTCCCTTAAACAATTGTAGCACTATTGTACCAACAACTACTCAACGATTACATGCTACGAAAATATCAGACTAGTATATAATTGTATCGGTATGTGGATAATTCACGATATACAGTTATCAGAAATGTTTGTGTTTATAACACGGTGTATATTTTCAACGATAAATTGACTAATAATATATTAGTTCTGTTTCTGAACCAAAACCTGTTCGGTACTTTTCATCAGTCAGTCTCCATAGCAGCCCACCGGCATTCAGCATCCTCCATCTCGACGACACACGCGCGCTTAGCATGCGCAAAATCACCCAATCATTTTCTCTGAAAACATGTTGACATATTTAAAGTCATCAATCCTCGTATACATACCTTAGCGATGCTCTTCGATTAAGGTATTTCACTGATGATGCTTCCTGGGACCAGGACCATCACGTTCGCACGGCACTTTTCTTTTGAAGAGGCATTGAATGGGATCCGCTGTTCTGATGGGTTCTAGCACCGCTGAATCCGTTGAGTCATACTGACGTGCAGCAAGGGAGGGCACTAACGTTACGTGCGTTTCCCCACCGCTCTCTCCTTCTCTCTCTCATCCCTATTCAAAACATGTGCTCAGGGGATTTAAAGGGGATTTACAGACCTTCCATCCATATATGTAGCATCAGCTTGTTTCTCATTAGGTGCTGAACAAAAATCTTATTTCGCATTTTCCCCCACATATTGTGGCCCGCATCATGGTGACACAGGTAAAATTGAAGAGTTGCGAAACAGGCTTGTAATTCGGCTATTTTGTCAACAATTCAGAACACTTCTTCAGAAACAGTGTTTGTTGTTATATTGTGTATAGACAGACAACTGTTGTTATCGTAGAGAGTTCTGCGAAGTGAGTGAGTGTTAAACATACCGGCAGATATTACAAAGATTGACATGTTGTTTCCTCAGGAAGTTGCAGCATCCATCTTAATAAGATATTAATAATTTAAGTAGTCTACAGATAGGATGTAGAACGTGACAGCAGGCAGGTAGAAACTCGTGAATCAGGTGTCTTATTTCCCTCTGCGTCAGTTCGCAGGAAAAGTTGTGTCACAGGTGTGGAAAAATACCAACCGTTGAGGCAAAACGGTCTCAACTTGTCTTATACTTCTGGCAGGAAGGTACACGATGACAGACTGAAATGTTAAAGTACTTAGTGAGAAATATATCTTTTAGTATAGGTAACTTAACCGAAAATACAATATAGAATAACAAATCGTTTTCCATTAATTATTTTTGACTCGTTATCTTTTCAAACAAAAGTCTCGGAAACGGTTTATAACTTTACGATAAGCGTGATGCTTTTATAGCGGGAATAGTCCTGCCAGAAATAGAGCTTAATCAGAAATGAACTCATAATTTCCGGCTTTCAAAGTAAGCAAATGACGCTCAGTTGTAAAAACAGGGAACTAGATTCATCCGGCAGTGTGGTCGAAACGGATGTTACTGCAGACGCCTTTTGTTTCCATGGCAGCACTGATAGTTGTGGTGGCGCTGAGCTAGAATTTATGCTATGCTTTTTAGCTAGTTAGCTTAGCTGACTTAACCGTTCAATGTGAACTATTTTAGACATATTCAACAACTTTTTTCTGGAGTAGTTGCTGTGTATTTTTACTTTTACACAGTTCCGGACATCTGTACTTATGACAAGAACATAAAATTGAACAATATTCTCTGTGCGAGCTTACCGGAGAAAATACTTGCCTCTTCATTAATGTATGGACTGATATACATACGAAGATAAATAACGTTTTTATTGAATGAAATAATTCTGTCGAAACTGTTTAAAATAGCTTGTTTTTTTGTGAAGTTGTACTTGTTGTGTTGAATGTTTCAGCCATAAGGATTTATGTTCTTCTTGTAGCTGAACATTTACGTTAACGTTAGTTGTTTCATTCTTTTTGGATCAGGAAGGAGATAACTTAAGCTATTATGCCATGATAAAATGTATTTTAACTAATTTATGGCTTTATATGATGTGTAGGGTTTTATTTTAGCGTTTACTTATAAACATGTTCTAATAAACATTGTATAATTGTTTCTTGTGTCTACAGATTTGCTTAACAGGATGTCAAGTGTTTCAGTGCCCTGTTTTTCAGCATCTGCTTCGTAACCATGCAGGAAGCTGTGGACCTGGAGGCCCAGCTGGCTTGTAAAGAAAGAGAATGGAAAGAGCTTCAGGCTTTGCGGATTCAACAACTGGAGACTGCTTTAAATGAAGCCACATCAGAGCTGTCCACCCAGAGAGAGCGTTTCCTTCGCCTGCGGGATGACTTCAAGTATAATCTACGTGTGTTGGAGGAGAGGGACAAAGAGCTGGAGCGCTATGATGCCTTGGCAGCCCGCGCTCAGACGGAAGAGAGTGCCAGGCGGGAAGAGGTCAGTGAACTGAGGATTGAGATAGCAAAACTTCAAGATGCCCTGGAGGAGCAGCGGAGGGCGAAGGAGGACATAGAAGTGCAATATCAGAAGAAGGGAGTCGAGCATAGAGTCAAACTGGAAAAAGTCCAGAAGTATGACTTTGTTTCTCAGGCTCATCTATATTTGGTCATCCACACTGATTTCTAAATTAGGTTTTTGTGGAATTTTGATGACATTTGTTCTGCCTTTTTAGCATGATGGAAAGTGAGATTCAAAAACTCAGGGAGGAAAATGAAACACTTAGACGGGATCTCCAGCGGCGAATAAGAGAATCTGATGGTGAGCTGGCGCTTCAAAAACAGGTATGGTGTCAACTGCAAGATTTATAGGACACATGTTGTGCCAATAGCCTTGTGGGCAGCACGCTGACATATAGTGCTGTTGTGCTTCAGACGTCCCAAATTCTCTCCCACTTCATTTACTTTCTACATACGGTCCTATCCTAATAAAAACAACAACAACAAAAGATTTATAGGACACATTTGTTGTGTTCAAAAACACAGGGGTCGTATGTTTTAAAAAGCTGGACTGTATTTAACTAGACATTGGACAGTACTCATGGCAGAAGACGCTCAAAAAAACACTGCAAGATGCAACGTAATGGCCAAAAACAGGTGAATGTGGGTGACTGTTAAAAACTGGTAACAGGGTAAAAGAATAAATTGATTTTTTTAACTGACTATTATTTGATTAAACCCCATTTCATAAATTTCAGTCTTTTTAAATCTTATTTGTTTTGGGTATTTACAGTTATGATGCTGTTTCTGGTCTAAAAAAAAATTAATCCACAAAGTGGATGTCCTGGGATTAGTGCCAGGACATTGTATGTTATTTAAAGTAAACCCACTGACCTAAAAGGATTCCAGCTGGCAGGAGTTCTTAGTCGCTGAGGTATGTCAGCTAACCGCTAAAGAAGTCCTAACCTCACTCAGTAAAGTAAAATGATAAGGCCGTGAAGGATCACAGATAATGTTGGTGAACCAAAGCTATTTATGCTGTAGGTCAGTTTGAAAATAGATTATTGTTGTTCAGTGTTGTTGTCGCTTGACTTTTGACATTTAAGTGTTGTTTAAGCATAGGAATATAAGGGTTTGGTAAATCTTTTTTCCTGCATTATTAAGTTAAACTGTATCACTTACAGTGAATCCTGTAAATTGCAATCCACAACAGGAAATGATGGCAGATTTTGACAGTGAGATGAGGAAGCGGGAGCATGAATTCCATCTGAAGCTGGATGAAATGAACAGTGTGGTTCTCTCACATGAGCTCAAAGTAAGAATCATACCACATCAAACCTATTATAATCTTTATGTTAGACGTCAGGGCTGTTTAGACCAGTGGTTGTCAACCTTAAATCAAATTTTTATTTATTTTTATTTTTTGGTTGAGAACCAATGCTTTGACAATACATGACCAAAATTACTGTAAGTTGATGAACTGAAATACCCGTATGAATGATGGATTGAAATACTGACCGTGAGCTAAGCCCCATTACCTAAATGCCAGTGCCTGAACTCATACTTGTTTCTGAATGGGGGCACATTCCCACAGTCAGGTTACAGCTTAATTTGGAAAGCCTTCCCAGATGAGTAGAAGCTGGTTGGGAGCACATACGTGTTCAGGTGTCCACATTCTATATCGCCATAGTATGAGTGATCATCTGCATTTAAAATTTTGAGTTTAATATTAATATTTATTGTTCAGGAAAAGCTATTGAGCAAAGAGCTGGAGGTCCACGCCAAAGCTCACAGTCAGGCCACCGAGGCCCTGCAGGCCTCTGAAGAACTTCACCAGCAGGCTCAAAAAGAGATCCAGCGCAGAGACTGGGAAATAAAGAACACCACTGCAATGAAAGACTCCAGGTGAACTGACATGTGTGTGTTAACAAAAAAAGCTGTTGTTTTAATTTTAAAGATCATGATTACTTTTTACAGGATAAAAGAGCTTGAAGACATACGAAAACAAATGGAGAACAATTATAAAAAAGAGCAAGAAGCCTACAACAGGAAGTAAGTGGAGGTCATTGAGGTTGGGAACCTTTCTGTGCTCAGATTACTCTGGGTAGGCCAGCATGTCTTGCTCTGATGTTTTGAAATTTGATGTATTCAGACACTCAGAACTGGAACGAAGGTCTCGGGAGAAAGAGGATGCGTTGGGTCTCATGAGAGAGGCTCATGCCAGGGAGCTCCAGGAGGAGAGGGGGAAAATCTCAGAATTGCAGGCTCAACTGGACAGAATGATCCTGGAGCAGAAGAGGAGAGAAAAGAGCCATAAGGCTGCCCTTCATCACAGAGAACAGCAGATAGAAGAGTAAGACACAAACATATCAAAATTACTTTTAGCAGAAATGTTTATTAAATACTTAAGCTTTATTGCATAAAGATGTACATTTTTCATTAAATGTTAAATGATCCATTTGTGTAAATGGATGGGAGATGCATTACGCGGCTCCTGCTGGTGACTAAATTAGTGTAAATACATTGAGAGGAAATGTGTGGGTGTCCCTGTGAATGGCTTTCTGAGCACTAGGATTATATCAGTGGTTCTCAACTCCAGTCCTCAGGACCCACTGCTCTGCACATTTTGTTTGTCTCCCTTATTTATCGCACCTGATTCAGATCATCAGCTCATTAGGAGAGAGATCCATGAACTGAACAGAGTGTGTCAGATTCAGAAACATTCAAAATGTGCAGAGCAGCGGGTCCCGAGGCCTGGAGTTGAGAACCACTGGATTATATAACATGTTTAAAATTCAAGATCTCAAGGTAACAAGTGCTCCTAATTTTTCTGTGCTTATAATGTAACATTCATAGATTATATATTTCATATGCACAGATTAAGACCGACAACATGGCTGCTATAAGACTTATCTACTCGATCGAGAGCCTTAAAGGGATTCTCCACCCCAAAATGAAAATTTTGTCATTAATCACTTACCCCCATGTCGTTCCAAACCAGTAAATGCTCAGTTTGTCTTCGGAACACAATTAAAGATATTTTGGATGAAAACCTGGAGGCCTGTGACTGTCTCATAGACTGCCAAGTAAATAACAGTGTCAAGGTCCATAAAAGGTATGAAAGTTGTCATCAGAATAGTCGCGACGGGAACAATTTTTGTTAGAGAAGAAAACAAAAATAACGACTTTATTCATAAAATTACTGTGTGAACAGTCTCCTCTGTTACTCTCCATATCACCGTATGCTGTGTATGATCTTCTGTATCATCCGTGACACAAGGATGCGCTGTTTCTACGTGTATTTAGCTTTGATTTGAAAGAAAACAGCACATCCTTGTGGCATCCTTTTATGGTACCAGAGTTGTAACCAGATCCCCATTAGTTTTTAATCTCTTATTTGATACCCGAAGGATCAGAACGCAGCTAGAAACAACCCGATCTGGTTGGGATACTTACATCACACAGGTCTCCAAAGAAAATGTTGCCAAGGACACAGAGCTGCTTTCTGCAGGGGAAAGAGAAGCCAAAGTGAGAGCAGAGCTGGAAAGGTGCAAAGAGGATATAGAAAGGTGAAGGGTCACAAGAGAATAATAATTGCATACCTTTTTCACAACGTTTAAACTGTTAAGCTGTGTTGTATTGTAAGAAATAAAAGTAAGAGATGGGATGCACCAATATTAAAATTCTGGCTGATGCATTTTATTTATTTATTTATTTATAATTTTTTTGTCATGACTGATAAATGTCAGTAATAGTCAATAAATGTCTGATATTAAAATTATATACTATTTTGTCTAAATAAATTACAAATAAAATAAAATTGTATTGCATTGTATTTATAATGTACACTATAAAATTTATATAAATTATATTTAACAGCGTTAAGTAATTTTTTTTTTTTTAACTTTATGTAAGGGGTTTGATGATGAAAAAGTTAATGTAAATGTAAATATAGGTTAAATGAGCATGCACAATTAAATATCCAATATAAGCTGATACCAGTAAATAAAAAAATCTTTAAAGGTGCCTTCAAGTCATCATATAAAGTCTGTATTAATGCGTAGGAAAGTCAGAATTATAACATCAGGTGTGTTCAAGTCATTTCATTGGAGCAAGATGGTGATGCACCTTTTTTACCAAAAAAAAACAAAAAAACTTTTTTTTAAACTCCACTTATATATATAATGATAACAAATGTGCATCAGTGCATTTTTGCTTTAATGTTTTTATTCAATTTATGAAAGTGATGTCAGTTAAATTGCTATATATTCCATTGTAATTATACAATACTGCCCTATTTTGTACTTGCAACATAGATTTTTATAGAAAAAAAATCGTTCATTTAAACAATTTTATTATTAATGGAGAAGCTGCATCCATTGCATCCAACATGTTTACTCAATGACACGCCCCAACTAGGAAACTCTGGGCTTAAAGAACATTCGGTATTCCTTATGCAATGCCTTTTGTGTGCATTCATCTCCTAAATATGATCTTTCCAACATCATTTGACCACAACATAATATTGTCCAGTAAATAATATATTGTGCATCCCTAAGTATGTGGATTTGCCAGTTTAGGTTGAGGTATAGCCACATTTGCTTTACATTTACTTAAAAAAAAAAAAAAGAAGCAGTCCTTCAGATGAATTGTATATCTGTCAGGTATAAGCAGCAGGTGTCTAGTGGTCTGCAGAGGGAGCAGGCACTGGAGCAGAAGAGAGTTCAGCTGGAATTGGACTGGGAGCGGCGTTGTGAGGAGGTGCGTTCTGAGCACTACCTGAGAAGCGAGGAGCTCATCCAAAGCCTTACACAGGCCAGAGACCAGGTGAGCTGTTGCACAGTCAGACACCATAAAATACAAAAGTATTCTGAAAAAAATATTCAAAATAATTTCACGAAGATAGAAAATTAAATGAAGTTAGTTCAGATATATTTGATGTCCTATATTTGTGACCTATATTTTCTAACCAGTTGTGTTTCTCACAAGCTTCTGGACTTGGATCTTATTCATAAGGTTGTTCTCTGTAAGGAGGTGATGTTTTATATTTTGGTATCTGCCCTAATAACTGCTGAGCTGAGAGAGAAGGAACGAGAATTACAGGAGACGGTGACACTGCTAAAAAGTGTCACTGTAGAGCGAGATCAGGCGCTACGTGGAATCAAACCAACACTAACAGGAATTCAGGTTAGACCACACGCAGCTTTCTCTGTTACACCATTCAGACTGATATATAATACTGTGAAGGGACCATTACCATTTAGAATGTACTTTGATTAAAAAAACACAAGTGGTGTGATGACAGCTAAAGATCTGGTGGGTATCTCATCCAGCAGTTCTCTGGGTCTCATGCCAAAGTGTCTGAAGACTAGGAGTCACACAGCATATGAAGCAAATCATCTGACTCTAAATTGCCTCTGGAGGATTGTCTGTGTAGTTGCTTAAAAAATGTAGCTTAAATTACTATTTAAATAAAACAGCAGACAGCGTCATCATCCACAGCATTTATTTCATCTAAGGCCTGCTCATCCATTCATTAAATAGAACTATAGATAGTATCGACTGGGTGCAATTCTATTACAGCTATTGAAAGTGAAAGTGAAGTGACAAACAGCCAAGTATGGTGACCCATACTCGGAATTCGTGCTCTGCATTTAACCCATCCAAAGTGCTCGCACACACAGCAGTGAACACACACACACCGTGAACACACAACCAGAGCAGTGGGCAACCATTTATGCTGCGGCACCACAATTCTGAAGTTATATGTCACATTTAGCTGTACGTATCTGCCCTGTTAGCCATTTGGTAGGTCATTTATAGAGAAACATTTAAGAGACTTTAAATAGTATATCGGCAGAAGATGCTTGGCCTCTCACAGAATGTTACTGTAAAAGTTACTGTGTCCATCTCCCTGGACATTATGTGCAAGGAAAAGTTATATCCCATAACACCACGTATCCATATATTCAGTACAGGATAAATTGTCTTATGTATCAACACTTTAAATTGCCAGCTGGCATTTTTTTCTGGTGACCAGAGTCTGACCATAAAGTAACACATGTCTTTTTAGCACAAACATTATTATGTTTGTGGTGTGTGTTCAGTCCTGTAATAGCTTTTTGACTGATTGAAAATTCAGATCTTTAAAAGTGTGTCAGCATGCCACAATCTCCTGCCTCCACCTAGTGGCTGCTAATTGGCTTATACAATCATTTTATTGTTTCATTACTGTCTTGCGTAACATAAAACATTGTGAACTGCATCTTCAGGCATCTGCAGTAGACAGCAGCAGTTTCCCATCAGAAGAGATCAGGAGACTCCAGCAGCAGAACTGCACTCTTAGAACAGTGGTAGCTGAAATGAGGAAAGATATGGAGAACTTGAGCCAGCAGATGCCTATAGCTCGGAGTCAGACCACAAATCCAGAACCCAACACTGCAGGTACAAGAGTATCCTGACCAATAAGGAAACAATATGATTATTTCTGTGACATATTTCCACCACTTTCAAAAATTTCTAAATTTATTCCCCTACTTGTTGGGAAATAGTCATTAGAATTAGGCATTTAAGAATATAAAGAATATTCTTGTTTAAAACAACAGAAAATAATTTAGGTTTGTCTTCTAGTTCACTTCTAAATCACAGTACAGTAATGCACTTACAAAGTAGTATCCTGTCAAGGATACTGTAAGTAGTGCATGAAGTGTATAACTTGCATTTGTTTCAGAACATTTAATCTCCACCCAGTTATATGACAGTAACTTGTCAATTTCAGGGACTACAGACTACAGTCAGGCTCTGGAGAAAGAGATCCAGGAGCTAAAGGCCAAATGTCGTGATCTGGAGGAGCGGTTAGAGGAATCTTCCAAGATAGTCAATACTGCCAGCATTCCTGCCCTTGCATTCCCTGTTTCCCCAGACAATGCTTACCTTCAAAACCACATTAGATCACTTAATGAGACCATAGGTGATTAAAAAATATAAGTAAAACTTTTTATGTAACATTGTGGATTGGTGATTTTAATTAAAAAAGTGTGTTTTCTGTGCCTCACTGGAGAAAAGATGAAGTGAGATTTTGGTAGGAGCACAGTGTTCTAAAGGACAGTGTTTACAGGTGGGCTGCGAGTGGAGAAAGTAGCCAATGCTGCTGCTCTAAAGAAACAGGAAGTGAGGCTGGCTCATTTGGAGTCTGCTGTGGAACAGCTTACCCAGCAGGTAATGATTTCAGTCCCTTGCCCAGGCATCTAATAATTAGAAGACCATAATATGATGTAATTCTTGTTTAGATGGAAATACATTTAACAGATAACACACACATACCAGTTAGCACAGAGCCAGTATACATGATGTGCCTCCTTTAATTGCTTTTTTTCTTAAAAGTTTGTTCTTCTCTGACGTTTCATGATTAGTTACGGAGAAAGTTGGCTATATTGAATAAATACTGTTTATATGATTATATTTCTCCAGTGTCACTCAAAACACATAGAAAATGAGAGTTTACGTCTGGAGCTGGCCAATCACAAGAGGGCAGCAGCAGCTGAAGAAGCGAGGCTTAAGCAAAGAGTGGCAGCTACTGAGCTGGAGTTAAATGAAGTGAGACGGGAGGCAGAAGAGTACCAAAAAGGCAGTTTGCTCTACAACCTAGAGACTGTTGCACTTGGCAACCAGGCAAGTTTTAAGTATATAGTATTTAACTTTAAATAATACTTTCCAATAAGTGCAAAAAAAGGCGTGATCTTTCTGCCTTAAAGAGACGGGAAGATTACAATTTATCTTTATTAAACTGCAATGTTTTTGCGGTCAGGTGTCAGCACTGAAGGTTGACCTTGCAAGCAGGAGAGAGCCCATTGTCCTTAACCAGGTACAGCACTGCATGTAATATAATAAATGTAATATAATGCCCACCATAAAATGTTTTATAGTACAGTTAAGCATGTTATTTTAATGATATAGAAATAATTGTACCCACTTGTAGAAATTTCTTTGAATGTTTTTTTAATGATATAGTGTTTGTTGTGCCAAATTGTTGAAAGGCTGAATAAAACAACAAATTTAGGCAGAAGCTGCCAACTGACTGTATCTTCAGTTAGGACTGCTGGCCAAAAAGTATATCTCCTAATTAATATTTATGAGCAAAGTTAAAAGGTGTATTATGTGTCAATCTTGTGGTTATATGATGTATTACTGACATGAATTGTCTTATATCAGAAGTATGTTTTATGGTTGCCTAAACGAGAATGTATGTCTGGTATTCAAGAGTGAGATGGTAAAGCAGCTTCAGGAGGAGAACTTGTCCATGAGACAGCAACTGCTGCTGCTGCAGAGTTCAGCCAGAGGGGGCACCGTGGGTGATGTTGCTACTCTTCAGTCAAAGCTCAAACAGGCTGCACGCCTGATCTCCAGCCTCAGTCAGGACAAACGGCAACTCATTGAAATGGGCAACAGGCTCCGGGCGCAGCTGATAGAAGCAGGACTGGAGGGTTGGTGTTGCTTTTGAAGCGTAATCATTGGTTTCTGTAGTATATTCATCTAGAATGAATAAACTATATTAGATTTCCAAATGGTTTAAATTATATAAGGAATTATCTCTGGCTCAAGAGGGATATAAAGAACTCTCTTCTGTTATTTTGTGAAAGGGCATATGGGGATAACAACCATAATTCACCACTCAGTGTTATGCTGGTGCCCCATCACAATGGGCTGCTGATCCATGTTTTTACTAAGGGATTAAAGAAACCTTAGTTTGATTCTCAGTTGTCATTTTTTTTTTTCTTAGTTCCACGGCACTCAAAGATCACTCTCAAACCAAATGCTCCAGAGCACAGTCTGGTGGAAAAAGAACCCTCTCAGTCCGAGCATGGGGTGCAGCCAAAGAGCCGCTTATCTACCCTGGAACAGTTACAGTACCAGCTAACCACTCAGGTGACTCCTACATGAGAGAGATGTTGTTCAATCAAAGCGTGCTCTCTATATTGATACAGAGAATATATTTCATCATATTAATCAGTTTGGCCTCTGTACATGTACTGATGTGAAGATTTAGACAGCTTTTAGGCAATGTTATTCTTTGTCAAGGTCAGTGAAGTGTGGCAAAAGTTAGCTATCACTCCTTTGTCAGATGTATGAAAATACATGGTTGATAATAATCACACAAGCATGAAATTTAAATACATTAGTTTTGATTCTCACTCTAGGAGCTACAATATGCACAAAGAGATCAGAATAAGAAAATGGCGATTATAGTCCGTCCCCAATTCTCTGAGAGTGACAGTTCAGGCAAACGCAGAACCGCCAACCCATGGGAGCCTCCAATCGAAGTCCAGGTACTATGACATCTTCACCACCCCATAAATATATTTTATATATTATAACATATTTTACACGTACACTGCTGTTATACTTTTATTTGGCAAGGATGCATTAATTTGGTCAAAAGTGAGATTTATAATGTTGCATAAAAGTTTCCATCAAAATATTAAACAGCACAACTGTTTTCAACATTGATAATAATAAGTAAGGCTTTTTGAGCACAGAGTCAGCATATTTGAATGATTTCTGGAGAACCAGTAATGGCTGCTGAAAATGTATCCATGCCATCACAGGAATGAATTTTAAAATATATTCAAATAGAAAACACAATATTACAGTTTCCACTGTATTTTTGATTCAATATATGCAGCCTTGGTGAGCATAATAAGACACTAAGAAAGAAAAATCTAGCTGACCCCAAATTTTTGAACAGTAGTCTATGTAATTGTATTGGTTGTAAACAGTGTGAGTCTGTTGTTGTTGTTTCAGTGTTTGAGTTCCCTTTCTCTGTTCCTTCCTCATCTGTGGGCAGTAAAGAAAACACTCCTCCGCAGAACCAATCTGAAGCTCCGGTCCGACTGCCCGGGTCATCGCACTTTCTGTTGTCCTCCATAGGCACAGATGATTCCCTACAGAATGTGTGGAAGATGTTGGATCAAGGTTTGAGTTCCTCTGTGTTTTCTACAAGTGACAGTGAGGACAAAGGTGAGCAAAACAAAAGTCATAAATGAGCCACTTCAATCTTCAGACCATTTATATTTAAACATGTTGTATTGCGCCTGCTATGTTCTCAGAATGAGACATTAAACTGCAATAAAATACAGTTAGTAAGCTAAAAACATGATCGAGCAAATTCTTTTTTAGGTCGCCGCTCATTACTAAACTGAATATCATTTATTGACTGTTTAGCCATGCTGAATGAGTACTGTAAATGTTCTTCTGCGTGTGTGTAATTTCATCATTTGATTTGTCAAGGTAAAAGATCAGATTAGATCAGAATAGCTTTGAGAACTGGGGGAAGCACGACAGAGCAGCATGACTTAACGTCAAATGAAAGTTGCCCAATCTATGGTCATAATGCTGATTAGACCATAAAGCCATTTGATTTTTGTAACCAGTCAGACCTTGTCTTACATTTTCTTATACTGGCATAGATCCGTCCTAACAGGCTGATTTTGAATGAGAATAGTCTATTCAGGCATAATAGGCTCTATTGTGGCTCTTAGACAGCTGTCACTTCATGGTGGTACATCAGTTTCATCAGACAACTGATGAAGCCATTTAGAGGAGTGGCAAGTGTCTTCAATAAATTGAAAACAAAGTCCAGTTGACTAAAAATATCCCATGATTTTCACTTCTGTGTACCCTGGACAGACATTTGCATCATTTGAAAACCTTGGCACTGAAACAGGTACTTGCAGTGGCAACTCTGTCATCATGCAACCGAATGTTCAGTGTCAGCATTGCTTCATAGTACATCATTTAGTCCAAATATCAAATTATATTTACTTAGAGAACATTTCAGCATCAGTCATATGCAAAAGTAAAGAGTTTTGATTTTTTTTTTTACCTCTGTTAGAAAGATTAAAGATGCTAATATCTGATATCACAAGTGTTGTTGACCTCTATTTGGGTCAATGGCAAATAAGGATACACTGTAAAAAAAAAATAAAAAAAAAAAATCAGACCTCTTCAACTCAAATTTTTCTATTGACTGATCACATCTAAATGTTTCAGTTGGCCAAATTGAATTAGTGTGAATTTAATTTTATAAGTTCAAATAGGCCAATTGAAAAATTTAAATGTAACCAGTCACTAGAAATTTTTGAGTTGGAGAGGTTTTTATTTTTTAGTGTATCTGAGAGGATTATAAATAGAAGTCTTTAAAAATATATATATTTTAATTTGAAACACACATGTGAAACACAGGTTCATAGAAATGTCAACAGTGGAATCTTTTTATACCAAGTACCACCAAATATTTGTCTCTCCAGTTGCCACCATAATGACCAACATTCAAATACAGTACTAACTATTCAGCTACAGCTCTGCACAGTTCAAAAACGAGGCAGTTTTATTCCTCAAAAGAATATTTATTGTTGTCAGACACTTTAACATTGTAAATACACAGTTTGAACATTAACACTGCACTGTGCTTACATACAGGTAAAAAACTTAAATAATGATTAAAATGTGTTAAATAAAAACTGTACTGTTCTTAAATGTAAAAAAAATCGAAAACTTTACTCAAAGATTTAATTAAAATGTAATGTGTTTTAATATTAATATTAAAATGTAACTTAATGATTCCTAACTAGTAATTCCTCTAGTGATTCGTACCACTAGAGGGAGCCACACTTTGAGAACCACTGTTCTACAACAATCTTGATAGTTTAATCAGGTGGTTTAATCATTAAATGTAGTAATGTAATATATTTTTTTTAACACGCCTTTTCTTAAAAATGTCTAAATATTCTTAGTTTTTGTTTTTACAAACTTACACCGTTTTTTTTTTTTTACTTTAAGCACTACCAGAAAAAGAAAACAATTCCCGCACACCGTCAATTAGTGCATTAGTATCAAAAAGGTTCATTGACTTTAAGCACTACCAAAAATATCAAAAAGACATTTAGGGAATCTAAGTTTCTGAATTAAGTCATTGTTTATTATATAAAAATATGTTTATCTAGTCATTTTACATATCTAGTCATTTATTTGAAATATTTATATTATACATTTATTTTTAATAATTTAATTACTAAATAGATCTGGACAAAGTGATGTCATTTTTCTATTTACATACTGTCTTTTTAATGAAGCACTCTTCTTTCAAAGTGCTTTTCTCAAGATCATAGTAATAACTGGCTTCAGGGATCAAACCAATAAATTTTTCAAACAACATTACATGGGATTTACAATTGCAAAATTAAGGATTTAACCCCTTATCATATTGTGCTCTCAGGTAGAGTGGCTACAGCAAACAGTGGACCCCCAGATATTAATCAGCCTCCTGCTGCACCTGTCAGCGTGGAGGGCACAAAAGCATCACTCCAGGAAAAGAAGAAACAAAACCAGACAACATTTGCATCTGCTAAAAAGACACATCCTGCAGGGAAAAAGAGCAAGATTCGGAATTACAACATCAAAGACTGAAAAAAACAATTGGGCCACTCCATTTAAAGAACTGTCTCACTTGAAGTGCTGCATTATTATTTGTTCATTTTTGCATCATGCAAATTTTTTTAATACTTGTACCTTTTGTAAATGTTTAATAAATGATTGGATAATTTGACCAATAGGCAAGTCTTTTGATAATTTGAAGAAGCACCTATTATGATAAGAAAATATGTGGTCTTGTGTACATATAATGTAGTTTCAATTTATCAATAAACCTTTAAATAGGCACATGAAAATTTGGCTCAATTTTCCCTTTACAGAATACACATAAAATATGCATAAAATGTAGTCTATGACTGTATTGTCTTTTAACAATATTTTAATAATAGGATTGATACACTTTACATTCTGTGTAGTGTCTTTTTTAAATGGAACTGCAGGTACCCTGTGCTCTCCAGTCCCTCGTGATGACATCACAGCCTCAACAGGTGTAGGATTCCACTCCTCCCACTGCATTGTCCTGACATCACCCTATCTCCTAGCAACACCCTTGCATTCATTCTGACTGAATGGTTCTACACACCTCTGCTCACTGATTGGTGAATTTTTTTCCACTTGCAACCGTCAAAATGTAATGCGCTGTGTGTCTCACGTGTCTCCGGAGCCGCTAACAGAAAATCTGTGTGCTGCTACTTCTGCATCTAACCAACAGTTAGACGTACATCAATATAAACCTTGTAAACACTATTTTTCACACCAAATTTATAGTGTGCATATTGGACTGCTCTATTTAGACTGAATCCTTTGGCATAAAAAAGCCAAATGGTGCATTAATATGACTCTTCTGTGTTATGCAACAAAAAGCAAAATTGATTATCTCAGGTTATTCAAAATTGTATTAAAAATGCTATGTATATGAAAAATACTTGAATACCTTTCTACAATGAACATGTATAGGGAAATCTGTTTAAACTCTGTAAAATGGTTGAAATTCTTAAAAAAAAAAAAAAAAATGTTTGTTATGATGCTTAAAGAAATAAAAAAACAGATTAAAATATTTTGAAAACGTTTTGTCCAGAAAATATTTGTCAGCGTAGTGTTACCAACATGCAAGAAACCATAAGGAGTGACTTCAAAAAAAAAAAAAAAAAAATCATAAAACACAGAAACATTAAGGATTCTTTAGGAAACCTTAGATTCATGAAAATGTTTGAAAACCCTTTGTAGGAAATTGTATAATTAAACAAGCTATAATTAAAGCTAAAATCTATATAAGCAATAATTATATCCAATAATTATTCATGCTCGATGCCATTTCTAATGACAGATTATCCATACTGTAAAAAAAAGTAATTATGACAGATAAAATATCGATGCTGTGTTTCAATATCAATGCAGTGTTGCATGCTAAATTTACCCAATTTCGGATTGTTTGCAAACCGCAGACACACGACCCTCGTGTCGCCTTGAACTTGAACTTGTTCGCTCAGATCCGTAAAAGCAGACGTTTGTGCTGCTGTGCATGTGATCATGCCGAGATGAACTCAAGTAACCCAGTCTTTTCAGACGCTTTTTTTTCTGCGGCGTTAGGAAATCAGCCCATCACTGGCTGCGTCTACAGCCCAGCCTCTTCTCTCATTGGACTGCTCCTCAGAGCCAAACTGTCAGCCCATGTGGCGTGGCCATCGAGGATGTAAGACATTTAAATGAAACTGACACAGGGACTCGGAAGGGCGAGAGTAATTTCTAGGGCTTGGCCAAAGGGGGGGATCACGAAACTCTCCACTCTGTACCGGGAGCCGACAAAGGTTAAGAGGAATATAGAAGTCGACTCTATCCCAAAGGATCACCGCGTTAAACTGTACCCACATCCGGGTAAGAGAGCATATATTATTAATCGTGTCAGTTCTGGATCTGTAGTTTATCCAGATGCAGACTGGCGTAGTAATGGTAGAGTTTTAGACATGCAACGTCGCGATTTTCTGTAACACGCAGGAAAAAAAAAATATATTATTAACGAAATGAATCGTTTTTGTGAGTCGGGTATTTTCAGTGAATCAGCCACAGCTGAATCACAGACTCTTTGAACTGAGAGTCAAAAGCATTTAGAGTGAATCGAGGATTTTACTGATGAGGCAAAATATATTTAAATAGCCGGGCAGCAGAAAAAATACACAGCGTATAGCATTTTATTAAAACAAGCAAAACGTTTTTTAATCCAAGATATGTAAATTAATTTTGTTTGTTATGTTAGTGCATGGCATAAAGATGTTGGGACTATGTGATGACGTGATTACGTCATGACGTAAAAGAATCACATAATCGCGGTTTTGGACCTGTTCAAAAGAATCGATTCACGTAAATGAGTCGAACTGCCCATCACTAATTTCAACCGAGGGATACTGCACACTTGTGAGTAAACGTAACCAACACACTCTTGACCAAACGTGAGTAAACGTTTAGCTGGAAGCTGCAAATTCAGCACAGGATGATTCTCGTGCTATTTCTGTGTGATTAACGTTACTAGGTTTCATCTTTGCCTAAGAGAAATAGAATTATACCTTGAATCTTTCTTTCCGTAAACATAAAAAAAAGAGAATAGATATTATTAAACCTAACAAGAATGTAATATGTTGAGACGTGGGAAAGTATCAGGGCGAAGTATCAGAGAGTCAATGCGGAATTTGCCACTCAGTGAAACCTCCTTGAGTTTTGGTATGTAACTATATCACTGAGAGCAGTCAGACTGGAGATGCTTAAAGGGCTGTTTTTATCAGGCTAACCGTGGTCTAGTTTCTATAACAGGACTCTGTTTACATCAACCTTGGCTTGTCAGGATTAAACATGCAGCCTAATCATCTATTTTTTTTCTTCCCTTATGTTCAGTTGACTGTATTGTTCATATATGGGGTCATGTCTTTCCTAGTTAGTAAAGCCCAATAGGCAGAAATGATCTTCATCTGTCTATCAAATAATTTTTTGCGAATGCACTGTATTTATTTTTGTCTAAGGCAAGAGTGTAGCTGATGTTTTAAGGACTGTCCGACTGTAATAGTGTCATCAGCTAATGACAGCAGCACTGCACCACGGGAGCTTGTCGCGCGGCGAGCGCTCAGCTGCATCACTGCTTTAGATCTGGGTCAGGTAGATTACAGTCGATTCGGAAATCCGTTTATTTTCTCAGTCTGCTTCCGCCAAGCGTAATGTTTTTGTATTTGTAGTTAAATGTTAAGCAATCATAAAATAATTCACTTGTAGCCTGGTTTACACTAAAGTCTAACGTTACATAGCTGCTTAGTGGTGCTAGTAGTTCTGTCTACTCTGTGTTGCGTTCGGTTCATTGACTGCTTTTTGACATGTCTGTATTGTACTGTTGCATTAAATAGTACTTTTAGATGATTCACACGCATGCACGTTCACAGACAATCTGGTGCATATGAGCACCTTCCCGTCGGCAAAGACTCCTTCCGGTCGTCATTATGGCAACATGAGCCCTAATTCCTCCTCTCAGACTTACCTGTCCACTTCTGCTAATTCTGTTTATGCAATTGAAAAGTATTGATTTTCTCTAATTATAACTAAATATAAAACAACAATTGATTTTCATATAAGTTTCATATTGAATCTATTCTCAATGGCTGGTCACCCTGTCAGGTTATTTTAAAGAGCTTTAACATTACTTACTACTGTTTAATCATAAAATATTTAAATACATAGTAGACATTACAACATACATACATGCATACATACATACATGCATACATACATTATATTTATGTGATGGCTCTGTCTACAATACGGCCTGAAATGAAATTAATATTCTCTGAAAATCCTGCTCTTGCTGTCCTTTGCACATTAAGGCATAAAATTTGATGAGTGAATCATATCTTTTCCCTTATAAAACAAGAACCAGAATTTCTTACAAATTTCTCCAGTGTCGAAACAAATGATAAAAAGATGTAAAGTGTTAGTAAAGGCTTCTCCTCTGCTTTTCTTTTATTTGGACAATTGTAATTAAGTTTCTAGATTTATGATGCATAATTTCTGCAAAATGATCTGTCCTACTTTTATAGCTACTGGTCACTAATATCATTTACAGCTCAGTCATGCTGTGAAAGGTTGTTATTTATGACCAGCTGAATAGCTATTATGTGAATGTAAATCATGTTTACTGTTTTACATGCTTCTCAGATTTTTCACATATTTACAAAAAAATGCATTGCGACTGCTGAACTGAATATCTGCATAATAATATTTTCATCTGTAAATGATTCTGTACAAATTAATTTGTACTTATAAAAGTTATTTTTTCTGACTTGTTGAGGTTCATTTTTGGTTGTTGTGCATTTTTTGTAAAGATGGTGAAATATAACAGATGGCATTGCTACATTTGCATGCTGTACAGTCAGATGAGCTGATTTCTCTCTCGGCATATTTAATGAAGTTTCTGTGGTCCACCAAATTAAAATGAACCCTCCTTTGTGTTTCGAGGAAAGTGGAACAGAGGGACACTTTGTACTTGTCTCCTCTTCTTGATTGCATTGAATGAACAGGAATCCCATCCATGCTGTCGCTTTGAGTGCTCTGACCCTGAAACGGGGAACAAAAGTGTCCGGCTTTCCAGGCCACGCCCCCAGAGCACATTCTCCCACCTATCCCCAGTTCTGCACCAACTCGGTGACCCCAACTCACAGACCGCTGATTTAAAATGAATGACACGCTCGCATTCACACAGTTCTTGATAATGCTAATGTAGATCAAGCTGAAACAATCCCTCCATTTTTACATGGTTTTCTATTCACTGACTGACCGCTTCTTTCTTTTATTTTTTCCCCTTAGAATCAAAGAAAATCTAACCAGACATGGAGGATATTGTTATAGCCGGAATTTCAGGTCGCCTTCCTGAGTCTAACAATTTGGAAGAATTTTGGCAGAACCTTTTCAATGGAGTTGATATGGTCACAGAAGATGACAGGCGGTGGAAACCAGGTTTGCTAATATTTGAATGTCTTTATCATTTTAAACTTCAAACTCATTTTTTTATCATAATGCTTTCAACTGCTGGTCTCTTTCCCTACCTGACTGCTGTTCTGTGCTTTTCCTTGTCCGTCTGGCTTTGGGTCTTCTGAAGGGCCGGTCTCTCTTTTCTTTGTTGGCTCTAATACTCTCATTCATGTGCTAAAACACAAGCAGGCTTAGGGCGATGAGTAGAGAGCGCATTTGATTCCTTTTTTTCCCCTTTTTTTAAATTCTAGGTCTGTATGGCCTTCCCGGGAGAAATGGAAAACTAAAAGAAATCGACAGATTTGATGCAGCCTTCTTTGGTGTGCATCCCAAACAGGCACACACCATGGACCCACAGCTGAGGCTTATGCTAGAGATATCGTACGAGGCCATCGTCGATGGAGGTTAGTATCAGCTGCTCTCTTAGATAATATTAATATAAGGTGTTTTGTGGTAGCTAATGCCCTTGAAATATGTATAGCCTGAATGCAATATACGTCACTTTGGATAAAAGCATCTGCCAAATTAATAAATATAAATGATATTTTCAGGCGTGTGCTGCTATATGCTACTATACATTTCATGCCACAGTTTATTTTATTTTATTTTAAATATTTATTTTATATTTTTTGAGACAGTAAGTTTTTTTTATTTATTATTATTAATTTTATTCAGCAAGGATTCATTGAGTTGACAATAAATACATTTCTAATGTTACAAAATATTTATAACATGCTGTAATTTGGAGCTTTCTATCCATCAACGAATCCTGAAAAATGTGGCAAGGTTTCTACAAAAATTTCAGCTGTTTAACATTAATAATAAAAATATTTTTTTCTTGTGGTAATTTTGTTCTTTAAAAGAATGGATTTTTTTATGATGTATCTTTTGTTGAGGACCAAATGTGCATGAGCATATAATTAGAAATGAGAAAGTTATTTTAAATTCTAAATATTTCACAAGCCTGTGTTTTTGATCAATAAATGCAGCCTTGGTGAGCATACAAAACTTCTTTCAAAAAAATTATTATTAGTGTATATGGTCTATATAAGTATTTAAATTATTTATATAAACATTTCTAAGTGACCAAAGTGGTGCCAAATCTCTATGTAGAGCAATTATAGTGTATTTTTGAACTTAGTTGTAATGTATTGTATGTGTAATGTATTATTTTTCAGTGTTCACTGACTGTGAATATAAAACATGTTGATTTTTCCTGTTAGGCATTAACCCAGTGTCCATGCGTGGCAGCAAAACTGGCGTCTACATTGGAGTAAGTGGCTCAGAGGCAGGCGAGGCCTTCAGTAAAGACCCAGAGGAGCTGCTGGGATACAGCATGACAGGATGCCAGCGGGCCATGTTTGCCAACCGCTTGTCTTACTTCTTTGATTTCAATGGTATGCAAACATTACAAGTTTAATTACCGACTCAATGCTCTGAGACTGAGACAAACAGTTGAGATGGATTACTTGAATCACTTTATGCAAGAATTCTTAATGTGATCAGCCATTAACTGTGGTGTTTGATGTACAACCAACATTCAGGTCCCAGTACAGCCATTGACACAGCGTGCTCCTCTAGTCTGCTGGCTCTGGAAAACGCCTTCAATGCTATTCGCAACGGCCAATGTGATGCAGCACTTGTGGGCGGAGTCAACCTGCTGCTCAAGCCCAACACCTCAGTGCAGTTCATGAAACTGGGCATGCTCAGTCCTGAAGGAACATGCAAGTCATTTGATGCCTCAGGTGAGATTGCGTATGTCACTGTAACGTCTAAAGCTTTCTCAGGAATCTGGTTCTATAAGCATCAATTTTTGCATAACAATTATAAGAATATAGTCTTCTAAGTGTTTATACTGAATAATGCATGACAAAAATAGTATTTAAAGTATCATGCTTTATGCAACAATAAATGTTTTCAGCAGAAGTATGCTAATTGCAAAGTTAATTTAGCAATTTTCTGTCCACTTATGATATTAGAGATAAAAACAGTTAGTTAGCGTGTTTTTTAATCCAGTTTCCTTTAAATATGTCTCTACTCTTGTAGTCAAACAAAATAAGTCATCTATTAAAAATGTCAGCTGATCATTTTTCTGTTCAATTTGTCAAAATGGAAATCAATAGTCAAGTTGATTCAGTGTTATTTTAGTATTATTGCCTTACTATTATGAGACTAATATTTTGAATTAGTTTTTACTTTTCTATTTTAGTTTTAGTGGTTTTGTTGTATTTTGGTTTTTTGTTTTTTTTTTTTTTTTTAGTTACTATTATGATTTTGTATTATTTTAGTACTTCAAGTTAAATTGAATTAAATTAATTGATGTACCTGAAAAAAATTAAATATATTATTATTTATTTATTTATTTATTTTAATGGCTTTAGTTTCAGTTAACTCTAATAACCCTGAGTTTCACATTGCATTTTTGAATATAATTCCTGATGATACATGTTTTGCTAAATATTACACATTTTGGCAAAAGTAGCATTCCATAAAATTGTAAAAATGAGTATACTGCCGGAAGTAAACATAAAAAGATTTGTGAGTATATTTCTAATTTTCAATTTTTTTTGTTTAACCCTCTAGGAAATGGCTATTGTCGCTCAGAGGCTGCTGTTGCAGTACTCTTGACAAAGAAGTCAATGGTTATGAGTGTTGGCAATAACACAGACGGCTACAAAGAGCAAGGTAAACTCATCCTTTCTTCCCACAGACGTCAAATCTGCCTCAAATCCTCCAGCATGAGTGAAATCAGCTCAGTTAATACCTTCTTACTTGCTCTGGAAGACTGGCATTACTATAAAAGCTGGCACTACATGTGTCGTAGATGTCGTAGCCTTTCTCCCAGTGCCTCCAGCCACACTTTACTCGCCAGTGCTTTCACACATGACACTTGGCTGAGTGTGAGGGCTCAGGGTATTTGAAATCTCTGGCATACGGCTGTCATCAGACCCCTTTAGTTCCTGTTGTGCATCATGTGCTGCTACATTGAGGACAGAAGAATCCATGCTGTAGCTCACGTGTGCGTTCCAGAAAAGCATATGTCCTTTCTGCTACGTGCAAATCTGCTCATGTTTTGGAATGTGGTATGTCTTCTCTTTGCTCAGGGGTGACATTCCCATCAGGTGAGATGCAGCGGCGCCTGGTCAGTTCCCTTTACCAGGATGCCAACATATCACCTGAGCAGGTGGAGTACATTGAGGCCCACTCGGACAGGTGGAGTACATTGAGGCCCACGGCACTGGTACTAAGGTCCTGTGCCTGTTTCATGCACACCATTTTACATACCTTAAGTAAATAGAAAAGATTTGCTTATTTTGAAAATAAGAATGTCAAATTAAACATTAATAAGTGATTTGATTTGAGATTTGGTTTGGGAATAAGTTTGGTAATGTTTCTATCCATGTTTATAGCATTGTTTACACCATTTTCCAATTAAGGTCTGTATCCGAAATAAAAAAAAGCAAGTAAATAGATGTTATACATAGTGAAAAATGTCAAATTAAAAGCAGGTGTTGTTAAATACGTATATATGTCCCTAAATGTTAAAAGGTGTATGTATATATGTGTGTATATATGTGTGGTATGTATAATATATGTATGTATATGAAGATATGTGTATATATAATATATATTATATGTATATATGTGTAATATATGTCTATATATATATATATATATATATATATATGTATATATATATGTATATAATGTATATATATCTATATATATATATATATATATATATATATATATATATTATATATTATATATATATATCTAATACAATATATATATATATATATATATATATATATATATAATATATAGTTTATATATATATATATAGATATATATATATATATATACATACACATACACACATATACATACACACTTTTTTTTTAGGACTAAGATAACTCTATGCATAATATCCTTGTGTATGTAAATACAGTTATTGAACAATAGAAATTTTAGCTTGTGGTTATGTTTATATTGAAAATAACTCTGCTTTTACAGGTTGGGGATCCTCAGGAAGTGAATGGCATTGTGAGTGTATTCTGTCAGTCACAGAGGGATCCTCTTCTGATTGGCTCAACCAAATCTAACATGGGACACCCAGAGCCTGCATCTGGTTTGGCGGCTCTTGCCAAGGTATGTAAACTCTTTTTGTACAAGTCTTCCTGCTTTAATTAGCTTTAGCTTAATCAGCTGTTTCTTTAAAAATCTGGAAGCTGAATCCCTCTCCTTAAATGTGAAGTAAATCAACTAACTTGTGTTCTATGTGATCAGGTGGTTTTGTCTCTGGAACATGGCGTCTGGGCTCCCAACATCCATTTCCATGATCCAAACCCTGACATTCCTGCTCTGACGGACGGCCGGGTGCATGTGGTGTCGGAGCCCATACCTGTCCGCGGTGGCATCGTTGGCATCAACTCATTTGGCTTCGGAGGCTCAAATGTCCATGTTATCCTGCGTCCACATGGTTCAAAATCACTGGCTCAGGCTGCACAACCTTCAGTCCCCAGACTCCTGCAGGCCTCCGGTCGCACAGAGGAGGCGGTCACTACCCTTCTCAACAATGCCCAGCAGCATAAAGATAACCCAAGCTACCTGTCTCTTCTGAATGATGTGTCTGGAGTTCCAACGACAGCCATGCCGTACAGGGGCTATGCACTGATTGGAGCACAGGGAGAGCTTACAGAAGTTCAACAAGCCCAGCCCACACCCAGACCCCTCTGGTACATTTGCTCAGGTGAGGGGGCATTTATTTTTTATGCTGAACTTTTAAATTGGTGAAAAGTTATTTCCTTCAACATTTTATGTTAAAGGAGCTTGATGTTCTACAGAATACATACTGTAACTTACAGAAACGTCCTGTCCCATCCAAAAAGAGCTTTTATTGGAACCAAGTTGCAAAAGCAATTTTCTGATGTTGTCATTGTGAGTTAAAAACAAGAAAGCTGGTACAATTAGATACCATGAATCCTAAACATAAAAAGAACTAACAATAAAAGTAAAATTTTGCTTATTTTACATGCAGAGAGGACATTTCTTAAAGGCACAGCAGCCAAAAATTAACAGTTTAAAGGGATACTCCACCCCAAAATGAAAATTTTGTCATTAATCACAAACCCCCATGTCGTTCCAAACCCATAAAAGCTCTGTTCGTCTTTGAAGAGTGAATTGAGATTTTTTGTATTTTGGATGGGGGGCTTGTGGCTTTTGACTTTGACTTTGAATTAAATTTAAATTTCAATGTCAAGGTAAGTATGAAGTGTGTTGTCAGAATACTCCATCTGGCATCAGTGGTTCAACCCTAACGCGCTGCACAGATGTGCTGTTTTCGTTCAAATCAAAGCATAAATACATGTAGAAAACGTAACCTTGTGTCGTGGATTTTCAGGTGGAGTAACCTTTTAAAGTAATGGGAAATTTAAATAAAATAAATCTCAACTAATTACAATTTTTATAATAATAAAAAATATTAAATAGTGTATGTATACAGTGTTGCTTGAAAGTTTGTGAACCCTTTAGAATTTTCTATATTTCTGCATAAATATGAGCCAAAACACAAGTCCTAAAAGTAAACAGAGAACCCAATCAAACAAATGAGACGAGAATGTTTTATTTGTCATTTAGTGAGAAAAATCTCTAATGTATCTAATGTTACATACTATATAATCATAATCATCAAGGCTGCATTTATTTGATCAAAAATACTGTAAAAAATAATATTGTGAAATATTATAATTTACAGTAACCAGTTTCTATTGCAATACATTTTAACTGAAGAATTTTCAGTAGTCTCCAGTGACACATGATCCTTCAGAAATCATTCTAAAATACTTCGTATTATTAAGTGGGTTTTTTTTTAATATTTTTGTGGAAATAAATAATACAGTAAAATGTGTGATTATATAACCCTTTTAAGGTTGTGATTCAGAGCGAGTCAGTCACCATAATGGAAAGTCTCTCTACACATAATCACATTGGCTGGATTTCTTATTTCTGTGTCCTGTCTTTGTTTGTATCTGTCTCCTGACAGGTATGGGCACACAGTGGGCTGGAATGGGCCGTAGCCTGATGCAGCTGCCTGAGTTCCGGGAGTCGATCCAGCGTTCGGACGTGGCTCTGAAGGACATTGGGTTGTGTGTGTCTCGCTTGCTCATGGATGCTGATGAGAGCACTTTTGAAGACACTGTCCACGCGTTTGTTGGTCTTGCAGCCATCCAGGTCAGTCTCCCCCAGCTCTAGAGATACCAAGTAAAGTGCCAGTGTGACTGGAACAGGATTGACATCAGCAGAATTTCTCAAAGAAAAATGACCCCTGACAACTTTGGAACTGATATAGGCCTGCCAAATGTTGCAATACAGTGGCACAATCAGTCATGATTTCAACAGTCGCTCCATCTGCAAGACTGTCTCATAAAGAGATCCATTATTTACGCAACCCGCACTTTCAAACCTGTATGGCTTTCTTTCTGCTTAAACAAACTGCTCTTTCCTGTAGAACTGGCACACTTGCATATTCAAACTTTTCACGTCACACTCAGTTATGAGACAAAAGAACTGATATTTTATGATATCATTTATGCCAAACCTAGTAGACTTGCTAGATGTAGTCTTACAATTTTCAGCCCTGACTTTCTTTCACCTACCTGAATGCATTCCTGTCAAATTTCCAGGTTGCCCAGATTGACATGTTGCAGAAGATGGGTCTTCAGCCTGATGGGATTGTGGGCCACTCTGTAGGAGAGCTAGCGTGTGGTTACGCCGATGGCTCCCTGAGCCATAGCGAGGCCATTCTGGCCGCTTACTGGAGAGGACGCTGTATTAAAGAGGCCAACCTGCCCCCGGGGGGCATGGCTGCAGTGGGTTAGTGTGGCAGCAGATGCCTTCACGGGCTTTGCTTCATTAATCGGATGCAAAGCGCAAAGCGTCCCTCCATGGGGGATTTGCCTAGTCTTTTGTTCAGCAATGTATGCTATAAATTTTTTTTAGCAAGCTTACCAATGGTTCCTTTTACCAACCCTCCCATCATCTCCCCCCTCAGGCCTAACGTGGGAAGAATGCAAAGCTCAGTGTCCACAGGGTGTCGTTCCTGCTTGTCACAATGCTGAGGATACAGTGACCATCTCAGGCCCTCAGGTATATACCCTCTAAGAAATAACATCTCCCTAATTTCAGGGAGGGAGGGTGGAAGAATATATATTTTTATGTGTGTGTGTGTGTGTGTATATGTATATGTATATGTGTATATATATGTATATTTATCAAAGGCTACGTTTATTTTATAGATTGTTTTATAAAATACAGTATTAATAACAATATTGTAAAAAAAAAATTTCAAATATTATTACGTGTAAAATAACTGTTCAATTTGAATGTATTATAAAATTTAATTTAGTCCTATGAAAGCAAAGTAGAATTTTCAGTAACCTTTACTCCAGTCTATCCAGCCTTATTTTAAATATATATAAAAAAATGTTTTTAAATACCAAACTAACATTAATTCTATACATGTATAAAATATTCTTAGGGTTTAAGGTTTTGAGAAATTATTGAATTTAAATATATAGAATGAAAGTGTGTATACTAGTACCCAACAGCAAGTGTTTTGTTATGCAGGACTCTGTCAGCAAGTTTGTTGCCCAGCTGAAAGAGAGCGGTGTGTTTGCCAAAGAAGTGCGCAGTGCCGGTGTGGCTTTCCACTCCTATTATATGGCCTCTATTGCTCCAGCCCTTCTGTCTGCACTGCAGAATGTGAGTTGGTGAGGCACTGCAGTTTCACAGTGTCCTCTGCTGGACATTACCATCTTAAAACCTCAGCAGAGATAGACACTGACTTCCTGTGTGTGCTCTTCTAGGTAATAAAAAGCCCAAGGCTTCGTTCAGCACGCTGGATCAGCACGTCCATCCCGCAGAAAGACTGGGAGAGCCCACTGGCGCTCTACTCATCTGCAGAGTACCATGTCAATAACTTGGTCAGCCCTGTGCTCTTTCAGGAGGGACTGAACTTTGTGCCGGATAATGCTGTGGTAGTAGAAATTGCCCCACATGCTTTGCTGCAGGTAAAAGGGAATTAACCTTAATACACGTCTTGAAGATTCAAATGTAGATCTGTTTCTATTATTTACATACTCTTGATAAATCTTCAGGCCATCCTGAAGCGGAGCCTAAAACCCACCTGCTCCATCCTCCCCCTGATGAAAAGAGGGCATGCCAACAATCTGGAGTTCTTCCTCTCTCATGTGGGCAAAATCTACATGAATGGGTTAGTTTTTGTACTCTCAATTTCCTAGCTGTTTTGACCTCAAATTGTCAGTATTTCCGATGTTTGATGATTGATGCGCTCTGTCTTGCATCTGCAGAATTAATGTGGACAGTAATAAATTGTACCCAAGTGTTGAATACCCTGTTCCGACCGGGACCCCACTCATCTCCCCTCACATTCAGTGGGATCACTCCCAGGTCTGGGATGTGCCCAAGGTGGAGGACTTCCCTGCTGGCTCAGGGGGATCCACCTCAGCCACTGTGTACAATATCGGTGGGTGGTTGTGAAGTTGAAATTTGTGTTTCTCTCATCTTTGCTGTCATGTCATGCTTTTTTTCGATTTTTTTGTGCAGACATGAACCCAGAGTCTCCTGATTACTACATGATTGGACATTGCATTGATGGTCGGGTGCTGTACCCAGCCACAGGATACCTGGTTCTGGCCTGGAGGACTCTGATGAGATCTCTGGGTGCAGTCATGGAGCACACACCTGTTATATTTGAAGACGTCACGATCCACAGAGCCACCATCCTACCCAAGACAGGTGAAAGATTTGTTTTCTTTGTAAGTTTCTGGTAGTCAATGATGACAGATTTCTATATGTCTACTATTGCACTCTTATATGGCTTATTCCTTATTCTGCGGTGGAAAAAATTTTAATTATTCCCAAAAATACACTACTGTTTAAAAGTTTGGGGTCGGTAAGATTTTTTTTAAAAGAAATTAAGTAACTACATTTAGAATGTTACAAAAGATATATCATGGTTTCCACAAAAATATTAAGCAGGATAACTGTTTTCAACATTGATAATAATAAGGTCACCAAATCAATATATCAGAATGATTTCTGAAGGACCATTTGACCCTAAAGACTGGAGCAACTGTTAAAATTTAGCTTTGCCATCACAGGTTTAAATTATATTTTAAAATGTATTAAAATGGAAAGCAGTTATTTTAAAATTATAATACTGTTTCACAATTATGCTGTTTTTCTTTATTTTGTACAAATATATGCAACCCTAGTCAGCATAACTTTTTACAAAAAATCTTACTGATCCCAAATTTTTAAACTGTAGTGTACTTTTATATTGTGGACTAAATCTGAGACTAAATAGAACAGATTAGTTGTTAGCTAGTCCTTGTGACTTAGTGTTAACCAGATTGTTTTTGCATCTCAGGGTCTGTCCAGCTGGAGGTGCGACTCATGCCTGCCACTAACCGTTTCGAGGTGTCAGAGAATGGAAATCTGGCCGTCAGTGGTGAGTTGCCAGTCAGCATGAGACACCATTTACAACATACATCATGACGTTTTCGAGTAAAACAAAATATTTGTAAATTGACAAATAAAGTATTTAAGACTCATGATCACACTGGTATCCTTGTGGTCTCAGGTAAGGTGAGTGTCTTGGAGGATGCTGGACTTGATGCTTTCCATGCTGAGTTGAATAAGCCAATGGCTGTAGACAAGGAAGATCCTAAACTGCTTTTGAAAGCCGGGGACATCTACAAAGAGCTGCGTCTGCGTGGATATGACTATGGAAAGACCTTCCAGGGAATCCTGGAGTCTAACAATGCTGGTAATTCCCCTTAAATGCATCTTAAACTGTCAGTGCCTTTAGCCTTGTGGGCAGCGCGCTGACATACAGTGCTGTTGCAATATGGGCGTCCCGAGTTCGAATCCCAACTCGAGGACCTTTCCCGATCCCAATCCTGATTTTCCCCAAACACGATTTGGCCATTTCTGAGCTCTTTGTATTCTGGTTCTTCCAGGTGATTATGGAAAGCTTCACTGGACGGGTAACTGGGTGACATTTTTAGACACCATGCTGCAGATGATCGTAGTGGGGCTGTCTGGTCGCAGCTTGAGACTGCCTACTCGCATCCGCTCTGTGTGTGTAGACCCCAGACTTCATGAGGAGAGGGTAAACGAGTATGCAGATGACCAGAAAGGTATTAGACACGCCATCAACCTGAAGTCTGATGTAACCCTTCCTAAGTTGAAACATATCTGACCAAAATTTCTTGTCCTCAGCTGTGGATGTTCATGTTAACCGCTGCCTGGACAACATAACAGCTGGAGGAGTTCAGATCTGTGGGCTTCATGCTACCGTGGCACCCCGTCGCCAACAGCAGCAGACTCCACCCACTTTAGAGGAGTTTGCCTTTGTTCCCTATGTGGACTCAGATTGCCTGAGAACCAATGAGAAACTTGGAGACCAACTGAGACATTGCAAAGGCATGTTGTGATTTCCATTTCATTGATAAATGCAGCATGGCATTTTGCGTTAACGTGAAAGAAGTCTATTTTGCACACCAAGGCTGATCAAAAATACAGTAAAATTGTGAAATATTATTACAATTCAGAAGAACTGTTTCCTATTTTAATATATAGTGAAATGCGATTTATTCCTGTGATAGCAAGGCTGAATTTTCAGCAGTCTTCAGCCTTCAGAAATCATTATAATGTGCTGATATGGTGTTCAAGAAACATTTATTATTATTATCAGTGTTGTAAACAGTTATTGATACTTTTTTTTTTTTCAAGATTTTTTGATAAATAGAAAGTTCAAATGAACAGCAGAATTTTTAGTTTCATAACATTTATAAATGTCTTTCGCTTTTGATCAATTTAATGTTTTATGTCCATCGTTTTTGTAAAATTAGATGGAGCTAAAATGATTTCATTTTTGTCCCCAGTTTTAATTTTCTGGGGTATTTTCCTTTATTTCAGTGGCACTGTACTTACATTTTCTATGTTGTATTTGCAGGTCTAATACAGCATCTGCAGAGGAAGCTGGCCAATCAGGGAGTGAAGATCTCCATCCCTGGGCTAGAAAGTGCAACAGAGAGCCAGCTGATTGAAGCAGAGGCAGAGAAAGGCCTGTTGCGGTTGCTCTCTGTGCTGTGCAGACTGGAACTGAATGGAAACCTGCGCTCTGAGCTGGAACAGATGGTGGAGAAGGAGAGAGATTGTCTGCTGCAGGACCCCCTGCTCAACGGCCTGCTGGACTCCCAGGCGTTACGTCACTGCTTGGACACAGCCCTTGAGAACAGCACTCCTGGAAAACTCAAAGTTGTGGAGGTGTGGTGTTTATTATTTAGGATGAAAATAGACAGGGGTGGATGACACGGTTGAAGTTCTCAACATGTGTTCTTCTCCTTCAGGCTCTAGCCGCCGACGGTCATGTGTTTTCTCGGGCTGTTGGTCTCCTCAATATCCAGCCAATGATGCGTCTTGACTACACGGCGTCAGATGTCTCCATTGACCAGCTTTCTGCTCACCAGAGCTCCCTGGAAGAGCAGGGCATTTCAACTGCTCAGTGGGACCCTCTTCAGGGCCCAGCAACGGGCGGCCTGGATGGGGCTGACCTGGTTGTGTGTAACTGTGCATCAGGGCACACGGCCAACCCTGCACTTCTGATAGAGAACCTGACTTCAGCTGTCAGGGAAGGCGGTTTTGTTTTGCTTCACACCCTACTGAGAGGTGACACACTGGGAGAGACGGTAGCCTTCCTCACATCTCAAAACAACCAGGAGGGTTTGTTGACACAGGTGTGTGCTTAAAAACTTAAACGTGCTTAATTGAAACATAAATTACATAAATGAAACTTTGATTTTATATGTAATGAAAATTAAATATACATTAAACATAAATGAAAGTGAATAACAAAGTTGTATTTAAGTAACAACGTTAAATAACTTGGCATTGTTTTGTCTGTTCTTTTATTTTGTTTTGTCTGTCTCATTGCAATGTTCTCAGCTTCTAAACAAAATTGTTTTTTTTTTTTCAGACTGAATGGGAGGAGCTCTTCCAAAAGGCCTCTTTAAATGTGGTTATGCTGAGAAAGTCCTTCTACGGCTCGGCTCTCTTCCTCTGCCACAAACACCAACAGTCCTCTCCGGATCAACCTATCCTTATTTTTGTGGACCCTACTGACTATAAATGGGTGGAAACTCTAAAGGTGATTATTAAAATCAGCATAAAATGAAAATTCACAATATCTGTTTAGAAAATACGTGTTATAGATCTTACTGTGAATTATTCATCCATGTATATGATCCTTTTTTTAATGGAAAGAAGTGACCTTGTAATGTTTCATCAAAAATGTCATAACTGTCTTCTGGTGAAAACTTCAGCCTTCTCTCTGGTGGCATATGCAACACTTAGCCAATCATTTAGTCCTCTTACTGCAAGTTTGCATTTATTTTGAGTACAATGCACACATCTCAAAATCCAATCAGGAATTGATAGATAAATGAATCCTAATGCATGCCTCTAACCCTTTCTTTCCCTTTTTTCCTCATTAGAGCACTTTAGCTGAGTCATCTGATATCCCAGTCTGGCTCATTGCCACTAAGGGTCATAATGGAGTGGTGGGAATGGTGAACTGCCTCAGACAAGAGCCTGGAGGCAACCGTATACGGTCCGTCCAGTTCCTGTGCAATTAGTGTTCCACATATGCTACTGTACTTTTATGTTATTATATTTTTGATGTTACAATTATGCAATTGTTAGGTATTGAATGTTTTGTAGTATAGATGTATATGTGGTATTCATGTACATGGTCTTTGTTTCTCCTCTCCAATAGGTGTGCATTTGTTTCTAATCTAAGTAAGGATGCTGATGTCCCCTCACTTGTTCCTACCCAAAAAGAGATGAAGGCATTACTAAAGAAGGATCTGGTCATGAACGTGTACCGCGATGGACAGTGGGGTGTTTTTAGACACCAGTTGTTAACACAAGGTAAAAAAGGAAGTCATATTAGACTTTCAGTGACATGCTGACTGTCCTGTTTTTGATTGGAAAAAGTCTTTTGAGCATGTTGTGATCGTCTTCTGTTCTGTGCATTCATGTTTAGATCTTAGCGAGGAGTTGACAGAGCAGGCCTACGTCAATGTCCTGACTCGCGGTGATCTTTCATCGCTGAGATGGATCGCTTCCCCGCTGCGTCATTTTATCCCATCCAATCCCAACGTGCAGCTCTGCCGTGTTTACTTCTCCTCCCTCAACTTCAGAGACATCATGCTGGCCACTGGCAAACTGCCTCCAGATGCCATCCCTGGTTTGTACCCCATCCTGTTTTAGTGAAATCTCGCACGCTAGCTTACCCTATAAAAAGACTTAGGAAAGAGACTCTTCTCGTTTTGTCCATGCAGGAGACATAGCGCTGCAGCAATGCATGCTGGGAATGGAGTTTTCAGGACGAGACCCCAGTGGGCGACGTGTAATGGGTTTGCTGCCAGCGAAAGGTCTAGCCACCTGTGTGGACGCAGACAAGCACTTCCTTTGGGATGTTCCATCTAGCTGGTGAGAACCTCAGCACCTCTGAATCTGAATGAGACGTCTTCCTCCAAAACTCTCTGCTAAGCGGAGCTGTGTTTATGTACAGGACGCTGGAGCAGGCCGCCTCTGTTCCAGTGGTGTACGCCACCGCATATTATTCCCTAGTGGTGCGAGGGCGTCTTAGGCCTGGAGAAAGTGTGCTGATCCATTCAGGCTCTGGAGGGGTGGGACAGGCCGCTATTGCTATTGCACTTAGTATGCGCTGCAGAGTCTTCACAACTGTCGGTAAATGACACTTGCTTCCTTAAGAATTTAAAAAGATGTGTTTTGTAATTAATGAACACTAGTGAACTTAAGCTCTTTGATAGTAAATAACTCCAAATACAGCTACACAAAAAGATGGAAATGTGTAAAATTAAAACTAAATTTGGTATATCACTAATTGAAAATAGTCTACAATATAGTCAATGAATAACTACAACATAAAGAATGTAAAATTCAACAAAGGGCAATTATACGCATTTAAATTTCATGTTTTAATTAATTTATTTAATCTTTTGTTTTATTGCATGTGATACTTAATTGTCATTTTCGTTGACTACATTAGATGCTATTGTAGTCAGAGTGAAATTGGCTATAATCAATGAATATGGCGCAGTATCGTAAATGATTGTGTACATTTAGTGGAAGTTTTCATCAAAAGATAAAAGCTATGACTAAAACACCTGCTAAAAAAATTAACACTGCTGACATGCATCTCATTTTGATTCACAGGTTCTGGAGAGAAGAAGGCATACCTGCAGGAAAGATTCCCACAGCTTACAGCAGAATCTTTCGCTAATTCTAGGGACGCCTCATTTGAACAGCATGTGATGCTCCAGACTCAAGGCAAAGGTGAATAGACTGCATTACAATGACTCTGAATACACAGCAGCATTGCATCTAAACTGCTGTGGATTGAGGTATTAAACCACCATGTGTATGTGTTTTTTCAGGAGTTGATTTGGTACTAAACTCCCTCGCTGAAGAGAAGCTGCAAGCCAGCTTGCGTTGTTTGGCCAGACATGGGCGTTTCCTGGAGATCGGCAAATATGACCTTTCTAACAACACACCACTAGGTACACATCCAATCAATCAGAAATCATCTTAGATCTATCATTCTCTTACTTTTAAGCTTCCATGCATTAAATGTAATTATCCGATTGCTCTTGATTCAGGTATGGCTCTGTTCCTAAAGAACGTGGCCTTCCACGGCATACTGCTAGATGCTTTGTTTGAGGAGGGGAACAGGGAATGGGAGGAGGTATCTGAGCTTCTGAAGAAGGGAATCGCTAGTGGTGTCGTTCAGCCGTTACGTACCACTGTCTTTGAGAGAAACCAGGTGGAGGATGCTTTCCGCTACATGGCTCAGGGCAAACACATCGGCAAAGTCCTGCTGCAGGTAAAGGCGGGGGTTAATTTTAATAAGCCTGCATAAAAAATGAAATTTTGGATGGTAGATTTCTCATCCTTTACTGTGCTAATTGCTTCACCTCTCAGGTACGTTCAGAGGAGACGAGCAGCACTGTTCCTGCAGCCTCTCCTCTTTATATTCCCGCTATCTGCCGTACCTTCTTCCCTGCCTCTCTCTCTTACATCATCACGGGAGGTCTGGGTGGTTTCGGCTTGGAGTTGGCCCAATGGCTCACTGAGAGAGGTGCTCGTAAACTGGTGCTGACATCACGTTCTGGCATCCGCAATGGTAAATATGCACTAGGATGTGATCAGTTTTCATGTCAGTGTTGTTGTTAACTAAAAAAAAAAAAATTAAATTTAACTGAAGTTATATGTAAATCTTATGTAATATTTATATTTGATTTATTTATATTTGATTTGATTTATTTAGTTTCCTAGGCAATAATATGTATAAATTAAAGCTAAAACAGAAATATTAAAACATAAAAAAGCAAAATCACAAATTACTAAAACAAAAATTACTGAAATTCTTTTTCATTAGTTGAAATGAAACTGAAATAAAACATAAGAATTAGAAAAACTTTAACGTTTTGAAAATTTAAAACAATGCCTTTGCAAATAACTGAAATAAAATAAGTTTGTTGATGTACTACAATTACTAAAAACTGAAATAAGTATATAATAAATAAAACTGAAATGAATAAAAATTAAAACTAAGTAGAAAAATAAAAATAATAAAATTGACAAAAGCACTAAAGTACTAAAAATATTAAAATTATTTTCATTAAATATAAAATCAAATACAGCTAAAATAAAAAAATAAATGATTTTGATTAAATTAAATAAAAAATATTAATAAATACTGTAATAGTATAGAAATAATACTAAAGTAACACTGATGTTGGTCAGGGCAACACACTTAAACGTTTGTTGTCTTGACAGGTTATCAAGCCAAGCGTGTTCGGGAGTGGCAGGCCATGGGCATTCAGGTCCTCGTGTCCACTAGTGATGTCAGCTCAATGGCAGGGACGGAGCGTCTCATCAATGAGGCCTGCCGCTTGGGTCCAGTTGGTGGCATCTTCCACCTTGCCATGGTAATATTCAGTTGTTGCTTTCGGTTCACTTTTTTGTATTCAAATTAAGGACAAATACATAACTGATATTTCTGTCTATCAACTAGGTCCTTAAAGATGGCATGCTGGAGAATCTGACCCCACAGCACTTCACTGACGTCAACAAACCCAAATACGGTGGAACCATCAATCTAGACAGGTAGGCATTGGTTTGACTGAATCTTACCTTTCTTCAGCTGTTCACTTGTGGCTTATTACGAATTTTAAAAAATTATACCTTTTCCACAGCGTGACTAGGCAGAAGTGCCCAGAGCTTCAGCACTTTGTGGTGTTCTCCTCGGTTAGCTGCGGCCGAGGTAACGCTGGCCAGAGCAACTACGGCTTCGCCAACTCCACCATGGAGCGAGTGTGCGAGCAGCGCCGACACGACAACCTGCCGGGCCTGGCCATACAGTGGGGCGCCATTGGAGATGTGGGTGTCGTTCTGGAAACCATGGGTGGCAATGACGCTGTAATTGGTGGCACGTTGCCGCAGCGCATGTCTTCCTGTTTGGAAGTACTGGATAGGTTCCTGTGCCAGCAGCGGCCTGTAATGTCCAGCTTTGTGTTGGCGGAGAAAGTGGTGGTCGCTAAAGGAGAAGGAAGTGGACAGAGGGACCTGGTGGAGGCTGTGGCTCATATTCTGGGTAAAAGCTCAGACCTCAAATGTTTAAAGTCTGATAAGCTGCACTTTTTTTATGCTTTTTAAAGTTACAGTGTCACCCCTTTCTCTCAGGTGTGCGTGACGTGAGCAGTCTGAATGCTGACGCCTCATTGGCTGATCTGGGTCTGGATTCCCTGATGGGTGTTGAGGTTAGGCAGACACTGGAGAGAGACTATGACATTGTAATGGCAATGAGGGAAATCCGACAGCTAACTATTAATAAGCTACGGGAGCTTTCCAACCAATCAGGAGGAAAAGAGGGTGAGTGTGTGATTCGTGTCAATATTGATAGCCTGATGTTGTTGTTTTTTTTTTTACGGAACTTATTTTGTTATCCACAGTATCTTGAATAAGATATTGGGAAGTTGCTAAAAGATTTAATTAATGGATAAATTCAGGAGATGTAATTTCATGTTTTGTAAGATACATTGAATTATTTAGAGAATAATGCATCAATATATAACTTTTTCTCATTCTGTTTCTCTCAGAGTCCCAAGCTGCTCCTGCAAAGCGATCTGGTGCTCAAGCTCTGCTGGAGTCAGATCTGAGCCTGATGCTGGTGAACCCAGACGGCCCCACGGTGGCCCCACTGAATGAGGTCCAGAGTGCCGAAAGGCCCTTATTCCTCATTCACCCCATTGAGGGCTCCATTGCTGCCTTCCGCACTCTCACCAGCAAGCTTAGTGTGCCGTGCTATGGCCTGCAGTGCACCAAAGGTACAAACAAGATCAAGGATCACTTTTCACTGTTACACTTGAAAGGCAGTTTATATATATATATATATATATATATATATATTATATATATATATATATATATATATTACATACATACATACATACATACATATTTAGTTCAATTTCAGTCCTGTTATTTATTTTTCTGTTTTATGTGTTTTGTCCATCTGTAGCTGCTCCTCTAGACAGTATCCAGAATCTCGCTGCTTACTACATGGAGTGCGTGAGGCAGGTGCAGCCAGAGGGGCCGTATCGCATCGCTGGCTACTCGTTCGGTGCTTGTGTGGCCTTTGAGATGTGCTCACAGCTGCAGGCAGCCAAATGCCCTGTGGAATACCTCTTCCTGTTTGACGGCTCACATTCTTACGTGGCAGCTTATACACAGGTGCAGTAAAAGAGCTCAGAAAACACAAAAACAGAAAAATGTGCTATGTTACGTCACATGGTCATCATTCTGTTTTTACTCTCACAGAGTTATAGAGCCAAACTGACCCCTGGCAAAGAGTCCGAGGCAGAGACTGAAGCTCTGTGTGCTTTTATCCAACAGTTCACTGGCATTGAGTACAACAAGGTACATGAACAATGGTTACTTTGTAATTCATTCTTGAAAAGATTTTTGATCCTTTATTCTTTACATTTTTTTTAAATAGTCTTTTCCAACTAGACACTACTTAACTCATTACAGTTCAGTCAGTTAATACTGTGTCTGTATCATTAATCTTTCACACAGCTGTTGGAGACATTGTTACCTCTGTCAGACCTGGAGGCTCGTGTGAACAAGGCTGTTGATCTGATCACATCCAGCCATAAGAATGTCAACCGAGATATGCTCCATTTTGCTGCTTCTACATTTTACCACAAACTGAAGGCCGCCGACCGCTATGTTCCAACTTCCAAGTATCACGGCAATGTCACGCTGCTGAGAGCCAAGGCCAGCAGCGAGTACAGCGACGGTTTAGGATCTGACTACAAACTGCACGAGGTAAAGATATGGACCACAAATATGATACTGTAGTCTTAAGTGTCCCGTGATTTGGTGCTGAGGTTTTATTATTATTATTATCACAGTAGAATTTTATATATATATATATATTGGTGCTTATATTTATATATATATATATATAATATAATATAAAAGATTTTACATATTTCATACATTCAAAATCAAATAAGGTTTGGGGTTTGGGGACATTTTGCGCTGTGATCATTTTTGAGATCTAGCTCTAAACATGGTCTGTGTACGGCAAGCATAATTGCATAGGAAGTGCTTCTGAATCTGGGAAGTAGATCATGCTGAGAGAAAAACTTGTTACTATAATGCATCCCTGCAGCGTTAGTAATTGGATTCTGTTATGTCTGCAGGTGTGTGATGGGAAGGTGTCAGTTCATGTGATCGAGGGAGACCACCGGACCTTCCTAGAGGGCGAGGGTGTGGAGTCCATCTCAGGCATCATCCACAGCTCACTGGCTGAACCCAGAGTCAGCACCAGAGAGGGCTGAACCTTCCCGGCAAACAGCTTTTATGTCTTTTTTCACCCTTACTCTGTTGCTTTCACCTGATAAACCAAAACTGTGTCCCGGCGTATTAAAGCATGCATGCCTGTGATCCGTTCATACCTCTCACTTCTCATTCTCTACAAATCTCAATTGCTTATCACCCTTTACTTCTTTATTCCACGCTGGGAACAAAAACGCATGTCTGTTTATTTGCTTTATCAGTTAAGATTCAATCAGCTGATCATTGTCTTCTATAAATCATTATATGTTACTGTAAAAACTAAAATGTCACTGGTTTCTATCATGAGAGCATAGTGCCATTTACCCTAAGTAGTGCCTAGCTGTAGTGACCACTGACACTGTCTAACCTGCGTAAGTCTGCTAAAGGTTTTGTGAAAACTGCATTCATGTTCATTCATCCAACCTAATGATGCGGACTGCAAGTCAAGGCTTCACTGTAATCAAATCCACACATTAGCTCTTGGGATTCTAGTTACTGAGATTGTTGTTTACCAATTATGAGCGGTTACTGATGCCTTAGCAATACTAGTTAAAATCGCTTGTGTTTACTGTAGCATTGTTGTTCTTTTCTGAATGATATACGCTGGTTCTCTTGTTGTTGCTGAACATCTAAACTTATGCTGAAATAACTGTGCAATTTGATTTTTATTTAAAAGGGAAGATATGTATGAAAAAGAACATTCCTGGATGAGAGGAACCATTAAGAGAGCCATTTAATTGACTTTTTAATGTTTACATTGCAGTTAGAAGTAAAATATTTGTAACTTTAAAAATATAATGCACAAGCTTATATTACACAAAATGCAAATATGACACTGATGTGAAATGCTCGGCAATCCAGAGTGAATCATCTCGGCTCATACTCTAATGATGCTTCGCTGCTTAACTGTTGACCAATAACTTGAGTATTAATATTGTATTGATGTTTCTAATCCTCTTTTTGAGGATAGTACCACCATTCCTTATTCCGGGTGTCTCTCAGATGTATATGTTCTCCCAAAATGCTCTAATTAATTGACTGCTTTAATACTTCAGACGTTAGTTGTAGTAAATTCTTGTGGCCAGGTCCACATTAAACACAAGCTCAGTTCATAGTGCAAATCACATCATATTTTAGTCGAAATCTTGTCGGAATAAAGTGTTGGCTATGTGGCAGTGACGTGATTACTCTCTTTTTGTCACAACAGATGAAAGTCTTCTATTTGAAAGCAAATCACTAAATATTTCTGAGACTAATTGTTTTTTAGTCAGTGACGAATTGTGATTTCTTTCAATGTTTAGAGCAAAGCTGGAAAAGCTAGAGTTCATTTTTCTATTATTGAAATATTTGTTTCTTTTGGTGTAATTTTTCCAGTATTTATTGTACTAGTCCAAATAAAAAGCTATTACTAACATACACCTCCAGAGTCTACTGGTTTGTTTTTCTCCAACCATATTAGATGTTCAGGTTCTACAAATTTAATGATTATAATAACAAGATAAGCTAAAAAGTATGATAATCCAGTTTGAACCAATGTTATCAAATACTTTTATTTTAAACAAAAGTGAAAAGTGTAACAAAGTATACTCCTTAATTAATACAAAGTGGCCATATCAATAAAAAAAAAAAAATCCCCTTTGAAGACAATTGATTTTTAAGCAGCTGCTATGTTTAATATAATTTTTCTTGCTTAAGAGTCTCATAAAGTAAAAAAGAATCCAAAATAATATTTACATATTTACAAAAAAAAAATTAAAATCACAAACCTCCTAAGGGTTTACCATTCAAGCAGTCTATAAAGGCACAGTGTGATCTAAATGGGCATGCATCAGAGCACATGACCACCTGATCTCCGACCAAAGAAAGGGATTCACAAACTGTCAAATTATTTACACACGTAGCAAAGTACACAGAGAAATCTTGCAAGAGTACTGAATGTCATCTGGTAATGCCTCTTTAAAGATGCAAGTGAATATGCAATGCAACAATAAGAGATAATGCTTTGAGATTGTCATCAGGATGTTTGTAAGACTGGAATGTTTGGTTGTTTCATATAAAGACCATTTTCCATCTATCCCTGAGATTTTTTAATGTTCATCTTCATCTTTTGAATCACTGCTATCGCCCAATCCCAGATCTTCAATGTCGTCATCATCAGGATACTCTTCTTCCACCAAACGTCGCTGTAACTCTTCAAGACCCAAGAAGCGCTTCAGAAGTGCAGCAAGTGCCTCAACATCACTGAATATAAGAAAAATGGTAATAATATGCTTAACTGTCAAGAAAATAATGTCACATTGCAAAAAAATAATGGCGTAAAAATACTTTGGTGTGATTCATTTATTAGATTGCTTTTACTGTTTTATCTCTTGTAAAGCATCTTTGAGTACCCTGAAAAGAGCTTATTTTATTATAAAAAAATGATTTTTTTAAATATACAAATATATTTGTTATATTGCTATTTATCGTTACAATTTTAATATATTTTAAATGGTTATTTATTCAGCAGCCAATCCTCCAGTCTTCATTTTAAATAATTTTAATATACTGATTTAGTGTTAAATTTTTAATAATGGTTCTTCTTATTATAATTATTATTATGAATGTTGAGAAATGTCTTTGCTGCTTAATATTTATGTGGACTTCTTTTCTTAATTGAATTATTGTTTATTAATTTTTAATTATTTGCGTGAGCCCAGCGTGGCACTTTGTGTAAGAGGGTGAGAGAAACCTGTCGCTAGACGCAGCACCAACAGGTAACCCTTCCCCAAATACCTCACCCTCTCCTCCTGAACGCTCACGTCCCGCAGGTGTCGCAGATCTAACACCACTGAGCCAGAGAAAACAACACGTCATACAGTGCAAAATAAACAGCAACATATAACACAAAACTCACCTCTCTCGTGTCCTCTTTTCCACATAGTCAATATCATGGTATAGAGACTAAACGTCTTTAATTCTACCTCGTTCTTAGATTTATCAAATACCGCCTCCTAAAGACAAAACAAGACAGATTGTTAGGACAGCTGAGCACATCCAGTACAGATGTGGCGTGTGTGTAAATGTCTCCCACCTCCCATTCCTCCATATTCTGTAGAGCCACAAAAAAGCAGCCTGTCACATAGAACATCTTCCATAATATGCTGTCTACAACAAAAGACAAAAGACAAAGTGAGCGACACAGATCACAAAAATACTTCCTTTTACTGTTTTATTCACTTCCAGGGTTATTAGACATTCAGGAAACATTTCTCACCAGCGCTGTAATAGGCTGCCGCTAGTCCAACTGAAGCAATTCCTGTGAAAAGAGGAAGTAGGAACACATTAAAAGATATTTTATGTTGCACGTGGTACACACTTCTACACACTTCACCAAATTCTCTCTTTACAAATGATCTCATACCAACAAGGAGGGACCAGGATCTGATCCCAGGAGACCTCTTCAGATGCAGAAGATCAGATGTGTGTTTCTCTACGACCATATACCCCATCTGTAAATACATTTCAGATGTTTTGGAACACATAAAATATCTAGCTGGAGGTTTCCAGTAATGTGTGTAGCATCACTGTACTCATCATAACATGCCAGAATACTGGCAGCAGCTTTGAACAAAGGAAAGCTTACCTTTAATACTGCTCACCTTTAAGGTGTTTTATGAACAGAATACTGTATATAATCATATTAAACCTGAGCAGCTTCGTATACTCTTGAAATAGGACAAGGACAACACCCTCATTAATGTGATCACAGATGCCCTGCCATAAACTGACAGCATGTGAAAGCATACTTACCTTAATAAGTCGCGTTCCTCTTTTAAACAATTAAATATAATTCTTTTCAAAATATATCAAATCTAAAAGTTGGAAATTTGCAATAGAAAACTGGAGCAAAACAGATTAAGGAAACAAAATGTGTAGATCGTGCAACACGCATGAACCCGCCTTCGAATGACGTTGACTTCCGCTCAGCGGTTTCCGGTCCTGATTGGGCAGGCGGCCTCCTTTCTGCACGATTGCGAAGTTCAAAAAAAGCTTGAGCCGTGGCTCGCGAATAATCTGACATATCTGCATGAATATAGTAAGCTCGTGATTATTTGAAGACTGCACTAACAGTTATGTAGATTTGAAATGTCTATAAATCCAAAGCGTTTTAGTAAATGATGCAATGCCCGTGTTAAAATGTCATATGATATGGCATAACTAAAATATCTCAAAATATTCTTACATACGACTAAAATGAGTCTTTACAGTAAAGCAAGCGTTGTTGCTGATTCACGCATGCGTGTCCATCCAGGCAAGGAGTCATTCTCGCGAATCGGTTCTTTCAAACAGTTCGGTTCTATGAACCGAATGAACAATTCAGAGGTACCTTTACGTCATTCCGGTGTGGCATATTACATACTGTAAGCACATTTTTTATTATACTGTGTTAACTGTGGATTGGAGATTATTATTGTAAATGTATTATGTCCCAGTTCATTTCGTTGCAGTCATGATTCGAGTCCAGTCGAACGTCAACGTCCGTAATCCGCCTAATCATGAATCATGTCTGAAAGAGTTGGTTCAGTGAGTTGGTGACTCGAGAACGAATCAACGAAATCATGAAAAAGATTCGACTCAAAAGGACGGCTCGTTCACGAATCGGACAGCGTTTAAGGACAATGGAGTCGGATGCACCGGAGTCAAACCGAGCCGAGAGCTTTCTACCGCGAATGTGTCCCATTCGGATTAGTCAGAGTTATGAAACGGAGGCCTGGATGAACATCAGTGTTATATGACCGCAGTGCGCTGTTTTCTGATGACCAGCTCGCGCGCTTTCAAGTGTCATTAGGAGAAGTTCCCTGCTGTAAAGACTGCTGCTTCGTCTCCTGGGCTTCCCCCTGAACAATAAGGGCTTCATGTGATTTTTATGTGAGTTGAGTGGCCTGTTTTTTGTTTGGGTTTAGTTTACGCTTTATTTTAGCACTCAGACACTCGGTAACGTTAGGTAATGGGACAGGTGGTTAAGTAACGTTAAATATCACGGTTATCTAAGAACATCGAAGTCGGAGCTTTTGAGGATATTATTACCCTGTCACGTTGAGAAAATGAATGTAATCCAACCACTTAACCTGTGATTATGTACAAAAGCATGAGAGATCCTCAAAACAGTAATCAGGTGAAACTGAATAGAGTATATCATTATCACATTTCCCTTAAATTTGAGCTTCGGTGAATGTTTGAGGTTAATAACTGGTTTTTAGTAACTGTATTTTAATTTTAAAACCCGCTCTTTAGGTTAAATATTTGTTTTTGGTGTCATATAACATTCAGAATACTCCATAAATACAGAAAGCTGCAGAGAGACGGTTTATTATCTTTTCACAGGGCACTGAACATTTCAGGAGCTCCTCATACAATGTCTGAAGTCAGTATTGGACGGAAAAAAGAAAAGTGTGAGAATTGCACTAAACAGGTAATAAATAAGTTTGATACTGATGTATGTCTTACCTAAATGCAATAGTATACGTGCGAGTTTTGGTTTCTGTCTGAATCAGAGGCTGTTCTCCTTATTTATCTAGTCACTAATCACTGTTTATTTCCAATTCTTAGTGCAACAAGAAACAGAGTGAGGAAGGTATAAACTCTCTGCAGGAGAAAGGTGTTGCCACTGGAGAGGTATTCATGATATGTGTCAGACACACTCATTGAGTTGCACTCATCTGATAAACTGTGGTTTGCATCTGTTGTCTTGCATGTGTTTGGTCTGGGGGAGGATGAATGAACAAATTTGTTTTGATAATCTGATCCATGCTTTTCCTCAGGTGAAAGAGTCTACCTCAGTTCAGCAGGTGTTGTTGAGCGCGTGTCTGTCCTGTGACGGCTGCGTATCAGAGGATGAAGGCCAGAGAATCTCTCAGCAAAATCTGGAAGAGATCAACCGTGTGCTTGCCCTCAATAAGGTAGTGTAGTGTAAGCCTGAAAAATGCCAGACTTTGGAAAGACGGACTGTGTGGATGTATCTCACGTTGTTGTTTTTGTGTGTTTTGCAGAAATGTGACACTTCGAAGCACAAAATTCTTGTGGTGTCTGTGTGTCCCCAGTCGCTGCCATTTTTTGCTATTAAATTTCAGCTGGATGTTCCAGCAGCTGCAAAGAAACTCTGTGGCTTCCTAAAGAGTGTGGGTATGTCTGGACGCCACATTTGCTTTGAAGTCACTGTCACTTTGCCAACATCCTTAATCAAATACTATAGGAAAAATTTGCCATGTGCAATCTGACCAAGCTAAAAACTGTCCTAAATATTTGTACACATCAGTGTTATTCCAGTATCTTTTATATATTACTATAGTTTTTATTATTATTTTGTATTGGGTTTCATTTTAATATTTTACTGTTTACATTTAAGTTTAGTAATTTTATGTGATTTTTTTTTTTTTTTTGTCGTTCAATTTATTTTTTTAATTTCATTTTCATTTCAGTTGTAGTTTATTTATTTACAGCTAGTAATTTTAGTATTTAAAGCTTATTTCAGTTAATCGCCAAGGGAAAAAAGTTTTATTTTTAGTTTCAGTTTTTCCATCTAATGTTTACATTTTTTATTAATTTTAGATATATTTCAATTAACAAATGTTTTTAATAGTTTAAGTTAACAACAGTTACCCTGGTAAATGGTATGTGAGTTCTTTCATGCTGTTTTAAAGCCTCTTTCATCTCTCTGCAGGGGTTCTTTATGTCTTTGACACTACAGTAGCTGCAAGTTTTAGCATTTTGGAAAGCCAGAGAGAGTTTGTTCAGCGTTACCGTCGTAAACATCATGATTCTAATGCCATGCCGATGTTCACATCCTCGTGTCCAGGTAAGACCATCCTGATAACCACCTAAGCTCATTTACATCTCTTAACACACACTGTAAGGTCCCATTCCACCAGAAGGCACTTATACTTCTATAAAGGGATCAAAGTTGCAATGTGAAAGTAAGTCCATACAGAATCTCTCTGCAGATTTTCACCGCATTGCATTTTTATAAAATCTATATTAGGTAATGTAATTATGCTTTCAGCTTTGAATGCAAGCACAGATTGGATCTTCATTTCATTGTAAAACTCGTAAAAAATTATAGGTGACGTGGTTGCCAACTGACGTCGTCTTGCAACACAAATAAGCACCTTTGTGTGAACCTCAAGCCTTTATGTGTTTTTCAAACATTTTGTCTCTAAATGTAGATAAGAGCCAAATGTGGTGCAGTGTGTAAATGTGGGTTGTGTGTGAATGGGTGGGACTGTGCTAGATAGCCATAGCATTCTGCAGCTGTGAGATAGATGAATGTAAGTTGCCTTACACACCCTTCCTGCCCTTTTAACAACTTACTTCCTCACTTTCAGTGGCCATTAATTCATTTTCATCATGGATGATAATTATTTCCTCACTAAGCTGATGTGTTTATCCAATGTGACTTACAGTATGTTTGGTTCAGTGAGTTCTCCTGAAACAACCCAGGGCTATGTGTCTTGCTTAAATGCAACATTATGTTATATAAAAGTTTTTTTTATTCACTTTTATTCCGCTTGGATGCAATGAATTGATTAGTAGTAGTAGTAGCATAAATGGGGACAAGATACAGCAAAGTCCCTTTAAGACAAGTCATGTCACTCGGCGGCAGTCTTTGAAATGCCTCTCGGGCATCCAAGTGCAACTCCTATCTCTTTGAATGGGGAAACATCAAATTCTACAAAACGGTTTACTAGGCTAGCGATTAAATTTCATATATGAAATAACCAAAGAAATCTGATAACAACTGTGTCATAAATGTTGTTTATTTTGCTCAAATAGCGTTATAAAAAGCTTATTATTCAGGCTAGATCAGCCAGTGCGCATGCGCCGTCCAGAGCGCACGTCTCGGAACACTGACTGTTTCTATAGCAACCGGGACGCTTCTAACGGCAGCTGCAGCTGACTTTACCGATCAGCAATTGGCTCCTTCATTCAGAAGGCGGGCCTTCCTGCGATTGAGCATTTTTCCCCATTCAAAACTATACGAGTGACCTGTCTTGGGTATTCTATAGTCTTTGGAGACAGTAATATTGTCATGATTTAATTAGTGCATAGTTATGAGTTATTGTCAGTGCTTGCATTTTGGTCAAATATAAATAGATCTCACACTATGTTTCACCTTCTCATAGCTCTGAATGCTGGTCACTTATTTTTCTCAAAAATAGTAAAATAAAAAATTACATGTAAAAAAAAATATGTACTACAAATAGTATTTTTGGTATGAGAATATCAATTCAGTGTTGTCGGATAAAAAGATTACTATTGTCACAAGTTGCTGTATGTAGTAAACATACGAAGATTAAATGTGTTTTTGTGCAGGATGGATTCGTTATGCAGAGCGTGTTCTTGGTAGCCTGGTCACACCACACATCTGCACCGCCAGATCGCCTCAACAGATCATGGGCTCCTTGGTCAAAGACTTCTTTGCCAGACAACAGGTGAGAGCTTTCTAGGGCTTACTGTTCCATTTCTTATTAGTAGTGACAGAATGAGGCACTGAATCTGTGTTGTCTTTGCAGAAGCTGACCCCAGATCAGATTTTCCATGTGGTGGTGGCTCCCTGCTTTGATAAGAAGCTTGAAGCTGTAAGAGAGGAATTCTACAAAAGCATCCTAGAGATCAGAGATGTTGACTGTGTGCTTACGTCAGGTACGACTGCGAGGAGATACTTCTGTTACCTTTTCAGATCAATTATTAACTAGCAACAGGTTTAGACCAAATTAGATTCATGTCTCCTAATATTATACTTCCCTTGTCTGTCTTTCCTTCTTGGAAATGGTCCACAGGGTCTATTGTATGTTAATGTGTAGAAACAGACTGCACAGGTTTCATGAAGGGTGTTTTTGTGATCTTTGTACTCCTGAAATGACACTAAACGGCTGGTTTTGTTTAGGAGAGATTCTCCACTTAATGGAACAAAGCAAAGTTACTGTAGAGGAAGTGGACTCTGCTCCTTTGGATCATGTGTAAGTTAAATTAACACCATTAACATTGGAATTAGAATAAACAATTCCATAGGTCTTTGCATTTATCCTATTAAAGAAAAGGCAATCTGAGTCTTGCTGAACTGTTATACTGTTGAAAATAAGAGGCAAACAGTCCTGAAATGTGTGTGTTTGTTTTAGATTTGGTGAGACCACTGACCCAGGTATGACCAGACATGAAGGTCGTGGATCCGAAGGCTTCCTGGAGCACATTTTCAAACATGCAGCCAAAGAGCTGTTTGGCCTAGACGTCCAAGAGATTGTGTACAAGACACTCAGGTGAGAAACAGACCAGTCAGTGTTTGATGAGTGTAAATGGATCATCTGTATGGGTTATCTGTATTATGTACAAGTTATGAATATATAGTCAATGCTAAATAATAATCAAAATATTATCCTTCATTGATTTTCTAAACCCCTATCTTGTTTCTGCTAGGAATCGAGACTTCCAGGAGGTGGCGCTAGAGCGTGATGGAGAGACTCTGCTGCAGTTTGCTGCAGTTTATGGTTTCCGGAACATTCAGACTTTAGTGCACAGAATGAGGAAAGGCAAAGTGCCCTACCAGCTAGTAGAAGTGCTTTCCTGCCCTGGAGGTGTGCAATACTTTTTTGAACAGGAAGATTTTTCATGTTTTTCTAAAAGAAGTCTCTTCTGCTCGCCAAGCCTGCATTTATTTGATCCAAAGTACAGCAAGAACAGTAAAATGTTGAAATATTTTGCTATTTAAAATAACTGTTTTTTTTTTTTTATTTGAATATATTTTTAAATGTATTTTTTCCTGTGACTTTAAAGCTGAATTTTTAGCATCATTATTCCAGTCATATGATCATTAGGAAATAATTCTAATATTCTGATTTGCTGCTCAAAAAACATTTATTATTACTATTTTGAAAACAGCTGAAAATATCAGGTTTCTTTGAAGTTCAGAAGAACAGCATTTATCTGAAATAGAAATCTTTTGTAACATTATAAATGTCTTTATCATCACTTTTGATCAATTTAAGGCATCCTTGCTAAATAAAAGTGTTAATTTCTATCATTTCTATTCATAAAAGTATCCTAAAAATAATTACTCAGCTGTTTTAAATATTGACAATGATAATATTATGTATTATTAATAATAAATGTTTCTTGAACAGCAAATCAGAATATTAGAATTATATCTGAAGGATCATGTGACACTGAAGACTGGAGTAATAATGCTAAACATTCAGCTTTGATAATAGGAAAAAATTACATTTTAAAATATATTCAAATAGAAAGCAGTTATTTTAAATGCAAATATTATATATATATATATATATATATATATATTAATTACAGTTTAAAATAACTTCACCATTTGAATATATTTTCTAATGTAATTTGCTGTAATTTATCACATATAAATAATTTATCATACTTTAATGTAAATGTTTTTTCTTGTTTTGCACTACTATTTTAGTGGCTAAATATATATATATTTTTTTTTTTTATGAGCAAAAAATAGCTCAAAACCCATTAGATATGAATACATTTGTGATATTAAATGTAAAATGATATTATAACAAGTTAACGATAAATTTGTAAATTTATAAATGTTTCTTTGACTCTAAAGAAAATGTTTGTAATTCATGAATTATGTAAATTATTGTAAATGTATTGAAATGATACTGTGAATGTTGCCATGAATATAGCCATTGTTGTTGATATGGTGATAAAACATGAATAAATACATTTCTTCTTTGACAGTAAAAGTACACTTCCTTTCCTCATCTCTCCTTCTCTTTGACCTTCAGGCTGTTTAAGTGGGCGAGGACAAGCTGAGGGAGAGGGAGGTCGTCCTGACCGAACGCTGGTCCAGCAAATGGAAGAGCACTATAGCAGCTTGCCTGTCCGTCTGCCTGACACCAACCCAGAGGTCCAGCGCCTCTACCAGGACTGGCTGGACGGCCACGACTCGCCACATGCGCAGCAATGCCTCCACACTCAGTACAAGATCAGCACGCAGCCGCCCTCTCAGATACTAAATTCTGATATTCAGTGGTGATTGGCAGTCATTGATGCGTTCCCACATACCAGGAACCAAGTTTGGCATTAAAAGCACTAATCAGGACTGACTGTTTGATGCCATCTTGGGATCACACGGACTGCAATGTGTCTGCAGTAAAAGAAAAGTTGAACAGAGAACCAAACAGGCCTCCTGTTCTATGCAGTGAATCGGATTCTGCTTTACTAATGAGAAAATGTGCATTCGTTAACTAGTTTTCTGGAACATTCACTCACATTACACCTAAATGATGTCATGCATGGTTGGGCAACCATCCATCACATAAAAAGTGTTATTAAAAGGGCAATAACACAAGGCAAAAAACTCTGGCTATTATTGACATTAATTATTGGACCCTGTTAATATGCACTAAAAGAAATATTAATGGCATTGTGTATGACTATCACTAAGATTCAACTTTAGAAAGTGTAAAACTAATACATACTGGCACAGTGAATTAAAGAATGGGAGTGTCTATTTGCACTAAGTGCAAATAGCCCACCTTTTTGGCTGAGGCTATTTACACAAGCTCCACCCACAAACATGTTATAAGGATAGTCAACACCATAAATTTTTCTCCTTTTTCAAATCTCATTTCACATCGGAAAGACATTTATTTTCAATAAAAATGAAAGAAATAATTGAGAAGTTGAAAATAAAGTATCGGGTAGGTCAGTGGTTTTCAAACCGGTCCTGCAAGCACCCCTAGCACCTCACATTTTGTATGTCTCCCTATATCTGACACACCCATTTCAGGTCTTGCGGTTTCTACTAATGAGCTGATGAGTTGAATCAGGTGTGATAGATAAGGGAGACATCGAAAATGTGCAGTGCTGGGGGTGCTTGCAGGACTGGTTTGAAAACCACTGGGGGTAGGTGTAGTCCCTTTATTGTCCCAATAAGGTGGCATCCATTTAATAATTTGAATAAAAATTATTATTTACTCTCAATACGTTATTACTGCATACTGTTTTATAATGTACTATAATACTGAGGTGCAGATAATTGCCACTATTTGCAATAAGTAGTATACATAGCAGAAAATACTGCTATTTTAACAAAGTAAATAGAATCTATAGTGTAAATAGCATATCACTAAAAATCCTGCTATTTGCACTTAGTGTAAACAGCATCCATCACTATTTGCACTTGGTGTAAATAGCCTCTATCGCTAAGAAAATATGCTATTTTCACTTGATGTAAATAGCATCTATTGCTATTTACACTTAGTACAAATAGCTGCTGCCTTAAAGAATACCACAACCATCAGTTAAAGCTTCCTTTTTTTTTTTCTTCTTTTCTTTTCTTGTTTTTTTTTTTTTAAGTCCATGGAGTCATTTTAACAAACCTGACAGTGATTATGTATTTTTGCTTAGATGCATTAAGAAATTGATTGTTAGAACCATGCTCACACATACTCTACAACCTTAGATTTCTGCAAAATTTGAGTGTGTTTGTACATATCCTGTGATTCCCACTTATTTAATTTAATATATTTTGATTAATTTGATTACACTTTCACTTACCAAAAGAGTAGTATTACAGCACAGAAAATACATCAAATGTGTCCACACATTCCATCTGGGTCTGTTTAGAACCAATTGTGTGTTTGTAAATGTCTTATATTGACATGAACACCAATTTTCTCTGTATCAAGTGGTCAGAGTATTGGTTTTTGTTTTTTGTTGCAGTTTTCTAATGAGACACTAGATGGCAGAATACACCACTACATATGGATTGATAGCTAGCAGTTGGGGCCTCAAATCCCTCACAGTGTGCCCACTGCCAAGTATATATCATTTCAATAACAATAACCTGTTTGTGAGCTGTTATAACTGTGTGAGCTTGTGTTGCAACTGGCTGCTCTGTCACATGTTTCTGTGTCATAAAATTCATCACACTTGCCACCTTATGTGCTGTAGCACCACCATTAATTGCGATAAAAGATGCGGTCTGAGTGGTAAGCTAATTTTGTTATTGATATATTTATATGAGGACTAGTATGATGCTAATGTAGATTTCGTTTGATAAAATACATAAACATTTCTTTTTTTATGAAAGAACGAAAATATAGTATCCCAGAGTAATAAACAAGTAGAAGAAAAAGAGCAGCAACACCAGACGTAAAAGAAGACTGAACCTGAAACTATTAAGAGTAAAAAAAATAATATTAAAAATAAGTAGATAATAATATCAGATTCAATAATATGAATCAGTGAATTCAGACACGTGAGAAGCCAAACACAGTCTCTTGCTGTTCACACAAGAATTTAAAAAGCAAATGATCACACAGTGCTACAGAGATGTTTGACATTTGGGATTAAACAGTAACAATATTTAGGGTGTGATTCTCATAAATCTGCTCAGGTATGTCGACAGGCAGATAATTTCTGCAAGTGTATCAGCAAATCTTTATCTTTTTTATTGCATGGATGAAAGCAAAAGGCTGCCACAGTAACGAGATTTGATTATAGTGTGAGGAGAAATTACTTTAAGTTAAAGCTTTTAGTGTTGGTATAGATATTTCTCATCAATTCAAAAATGGGATTATAATGATGTTGCTTAATGATATGAATGACTGTTAGTCTACACATAAAAGAGGTGTATTAAGAAATTACATGGCAAAATATTACAATTTTTTAATCGTGGAATGCGTAAGTATGCCATGGAATTCCAACTATGTCCTGATGCAATCCTGAATTGATCACAGAACTATTATGGATATTATAGAGAAACAGTTTCCCTATTTAATGTACAAACAGTGTAAAATTCAGGCTAAATAAATGGCCTAGCATAAAAAATGTTAAAAGGTTTAACTGGTTTTAAAAGATAAAACTAAATTACAATTATAAAAATTAAAAGGTACTTCACTTACCTATCTATATTATATGTAAAAAATAATTTTTGCATGAAATAAAAGAAATACTTTTTTTTATCTTATTTTTGTTTGTATTACAAGCCCCCTTTTTAATTGAGTCATTCACATTCAACATTACATTAGCCATGGGGTGAAGACATGAAACGAAAGATACAAAATTACAATTTAAATGCTAAAAAATAAAACTAATTTAAATAAAAACATGGAAATGTTTAATACACTTAACATCTTTCTTGTTTATCAGATTATAAATAGATTTTAGGTATTGTTTAATTTTCTGAAATAATGGTTTATAATCACCGTCCTTACATTTATGTATAATAAACTTTGCCAACAAAAGTAACAAATTAATTAAATAATATTCCTTATGGAATGACATGTCGCAAGTGAAAAATAAAATAAAATATTTTCAAAATGAAGTTGAAAGCTGGACATAATAAGGAATCTAACAAATGAACAGAAATCCAATCAAAAACTGTTTGAATAAGGACAACTCCAAAACAAATGAAAAAAAAAAAAAGTTTCTGTAGACCACAAAATGCACAAAGCATGTCAATATCACAGTTAAATTTGTTTACAAGGAAATAGTTATTCTGGGGTAATATTTATAAATGAGTTTGAAAGAAAGTTCTTCTAATTTTTTATTATATTTATAAATAATTTTTATAAAAAATTAATATATAATAATATAATATTTCCAAATTTTATGCCATAGGTCTATCAAACATCAACACAGCTATTCTAGAAAGCTATAATAGGATGTCTAGAGACAACACAACATCCCTTTTAAAAAGAGTCCGAACCTGTCGATTATTGTGTTTTACAGAGAAAGAAGAATCAACAGGATCCAAAGACTGCAACCCATAGCCCATATGAAACTGCCAGAGAACTCGCGTGACGTTCTTTTGATTGACAAGTGAAAGTTCCAATCAGTGACAGTAACAGACGGAGGCGGGTCCGTGAGGCGCTGACTGTCTACAGTTCAAAGAAAACTACGATTTGACTTACGGTGTTGCAACACAGTGAAGACGCTGAGTGGGCGGCGCGGACTTTTCTCTTCACATAACTACTTTTCGTTGTTGCCTCCAACTTTCAGTTTAACCGGACTGCTGCTTTTGTGTAAGTCTTAAAGTTTCAAAATGTCCAGCGACTTCAGGGCAAAGCTGTGCGTCTTAGAAAAAGGGGACAACGGCTATGGTTTTCATCTCCACGGCGAAAAGAACAAGCCAGGTCAGTTCATCCGGCATGTGGAAGACGACTCTCCTGCCGCCGAGGCGGGTCTGAAGGCCGGGGACAAACTGGCGTTCGTGAACGGGGAGAATGTGGAGGACGAGAAGCATCAACAGGTGGTGTCCCGCATACGAGGCATCACGGGCAAACTAGAGCTCATCGTGGTGGACGCAGAGACCGCAAATCTGATGCAGAAGCACAACTTGAAGTGCAAGAAAGAGTATGTGACTGATGGGATACCGATACCGAGCAGTGCTGAATCGGACCATGAAGAGGAGATGAAGAACGGGACACCAAGGGAGTCCACCCCCGTCCCGGAGACAAATGGGGACATACGCATGGACAGACTGAGCGTGAGCTCCAAGGTGAGTTCAACAGCTTTTATGAGCAAATTTCAATCACTTAAAAAGTTATTTTGGATTTTAAGCTGCAAACAAATTGAGTCTTCTCCACGTGCGTTAAGTTTTAAACAGGTGTCGTCGGTACAGTATACTTCACAATATTCATAGTACATGTGTAGTCCTGTATGTAGGTTAATGTCAAATAAAGATGTTCGAGATCATTAAAAATTACATATCTCTTTTATAAACCTAGTTTAAAATACGTTTTATAAATTATTTGTAGCCTATGTATGCATTCATGTATGTTTCATACATTTTTGAAAACAAAATGTTTGTAGGCCTGAATCTTTTCCACATATATTCCGATTTAGTTATACTCAAAATGTCAAGTGGTGTAACCATTTAACTGAAACACTTTAATTGGGCTTTATATACACTTTTAATCATTAATCATTAATCATTTTCAAGAGTTTCGTCCTTTTTATTAGACTTTTTTATCTCTGGCTGGAAAGTTTGACTTTAAGCCCCACAAAATCTATCAAAGTGACTTCTAATTCAAAAATTAAAAACATGCTCATTATAGAAGAGGTGTATTCAAGTCATGTTTGTATGAATTGCATTTTCTAGTGTACATTTTGAACACCTTAATAGATACTGACAAAAAAATCATTGAATATTATACTAATATTATAGCCTACTAATATTATATTACCAGCAGAGCATAAGAGGAAATGCTGTACACAGAAAAGCTCATTTTTACATTTTCCTGTTTCATTTGCACATTGATTGATGACCAGGCCTCTTGTTGTGGATATGTGCCCATAACAACACAGTGTTTGGTGGGGAAATGAACAGGTGTGGCCCTTCTGAAATGTTTGAGGACATTTACATGTTTCAAATCAGATAATCTTTGCGTTACGTCACAGGTATCACTGGTTTTACATTGCTTCCGGTCTGACCTGTCAGACATAAGGACAGTCATGTTTTCTGCCTTTTCGGGGACGATGCCTGTCATCAGATGCATTAACCAAATTCCAGTCTTGATTACTTCATAAATAATACTAATACTATGCATAGTAAATGACCAATACAGTTTTACTTATTAGACGGTATTGTTAATTGCAAGTAGATGCTATCTGATAATAGGTTTCTGATAAAAGCTCTGTCTATAAGGAAGAAGTGGACAAATTCTCCTCATAGATCAATTACACATCATATCGAGTGTCATAACTGCGCTCTTTGATCATTTGCCACTGTTCAAGTTTTAAGATTACATAACCATGTAGAGTGTATAGGTCATTTGCATGGCTTTCAAGTGATACAACATTTTTATGTAACGCAGTACAAGGTCTGCAAGTGATTTGCACCAATTGTGTAATAAGAATCTAAAAAGCTCTGTCTTCAATCCTGTGATGTTAATCTGAAGGCCTTTCAGTGGGCAGCATTCTCTTTCATGGGACAAATATTTGATCCTGTGATTAACGGGATACTACACCCAAAAGTTACGATTCTGTCACCATTTACTCAAAATTTTGTATTCTGTCACCATTTACTCACCCTTATGTCATTCTTCTTTCTTCTGTTGAATTTATGTATGTTTATATGTAAAATTTGTATTCTTGAAAGTAATGACAGATTCCTTTAAGAGGATGTCCTATTATCCACATTCATTTCATTTTCATTCAGTCAAAGTCATTGGATTCAACATCAAAGTCATTCTATTTTCAACATTTCAATAGAGCTCTATTAGTTTGATGGTAAATAAACTGACCAGTTGTACCAAATATAGGCTACTTAATGGTTTTCTTGAGTTGTAATTATTCGAGTTGAGGACAAAAGCCAGCAGACTAAGCTGACCCCAATAAAGTTTCAATCCCTTGCCTTGGAGATCCTTGAGCATTGAAGGGGGTTTATTGTGGAAAGTTACTCTTTGTTTGGGTGCAGAAGCCTGATTAGAGAGAAAGAAGCCCACAGAGTAGGATTGAGATCTTTTATCCTATGTAAAAGATTCTGATGTGCCATCAGGCTCAGAGAAGTTACAGAAGATCAAACCTAATAAATCAAACAACTCTATTACATGAATGGTTGATCATATAATATGGATTATTTAGAGACATTTGGGACTGAAACATACACCCCGAATAGTGTAGTGTCAGAAAATCTAGTTACAAGTTACTATAGAAGGCAAATCAGTTTCTGAAAGTGCCAGCACAGCAAAAACAAATGTCAAGTGTGCAGTTTTGATGCTAGTTATTCTTTTACATAATGACATACAGGCCAGTGTTTATCAGTCCTTTTTCTGATTATGTGGCATGAGCTAGAAATAACTTTAATCATCATAACCTTTGCGGACAAGAGAAGGCCTCTGCTCAATAACAGTTATTTAGAGTCCCTGGAACAATATGGATTGTAATCACATTTCTTTCCAGCATTTATCAAAGTGTTTTTGAAGCCCTCAGTCAACCATGAATGGCCCCTCTGTTGTGTCGTTTTCCTCTCACCCTCCTGCGTCCCATCCTTCCTCTCTGTGATCATTCAGAATTGAAATGCCACTGGAGGAACATCCTTGGATCGGCTGTCAGTTAAACCCAGACTAAGCTTTGTTCTTGATGGCAGTGCCCTGCGGGATGCTGTTTACTTACTGAGATGAGTTTTCAGAGAGGATTGCACTCAGACAGCTTGCTCACATTGTGTTTGGCAGTAAATGATGGAAAAAGTGGCAGAACAGATGATTTATAAAAAATTGATCAATGTCTGAGTCTGGAATATTTTCTGACTTTGCAAACATCTGAATCATTCTCGGATAGCGGTTCTTTGGCATAATTCTTCAGGAATGCAGGTGTGTTGGGAGGAAAGAAAGGGTTTGTTCAATGTTTGTGTCTTTGGTATTTTCCTCAATATTTTGGTTTGGTTATGTTTTTTTTATTTGGAACAATGCTTGTTATGAGTTTGTTTTTAACTACTTTTTTTTATTGTCATTGGGTTTTTTTGATGTATAGGTAATTTGATTGTGTGATTTATTTGTTTTATTTATTATTTAGATTAGCCTCATTTTAAGTGGACGATGAAAAGATGGAAGTGGCCTACTTCCAAACTTCACCAATGTTAAAAATGCCATTGTTTTAAAGGTAAAGACTGGTGAAAGTGGTCGTAATCATTGTAGAGTCCTTGCTATATCATATGTATTTTAACCTTGATATTCTCCCAGCTAATTTTCTCACTTTTTTTCAATTTAGAGTTAGGGATTTTGAAGATGTATTCAAATTATTATTGAAAATTGTGATTCTAAATGTGTAATTTTCTATTTGTGCTATGGATATGAATGTTTCCTCAAATTGTACAGTTTATTGAGGAGAGGTTTCTTGTTCATTTTAAGGTATTTTTGACTGGTGGTCGATGAAATAGACAGAAAATCACACAAATGTTTACTTTTACCATAAACATAAATCACTGAGGGAACATATGCTGGAATATCATGGGATTTTATTTTATTTTTTTAACTTTGGCTGGTTAGCAACCACTTAGCAATTACCTAGAGCACCATCACAACACCCTAGCAGTGGCCTAGCGACACACCAAAAACCTACTGAATAGCTTAGCAACCGCATAGAATTACCTTGGAAACCACTTCTAACACGCTAGTATCATTGAAAGACACTTTTTATGCGCAAAGCACAAGTTTACATTTTATTCTGTAAAAGAATGTTTTAATCTTTGACAACAATACATTTTAGCAGACACAATACAACATCTTAGGCATGTGTTTGGCAGCCACACGTTCTCTAGATGTTCACCACTAAAAATTTCAAAAGTAAACTCTCAAGCTGAATGTGTAACTCTGCGAGAGAGGGAGGGATGTTCGCACATTTGAATTAACCACTTCCTTGGTTACAAGATCGCAGTTTTTCCGGCTGTGGTCTGTTGCATTTTGAAATGACACGAGCAGTTGTATCAATCCTATCAGCGCTCACCTCACTGCTCTTGTTACCTGGCTGTGTATTTTGCTGTTGGTTGGCAGTTTTCAAATCTCTATAGGTTAATTATTGGCTGTTGAGTTTTGCAAGTGCACATCTTGGATCCAAAGCCTCAGGCCTGTAAATATATTTATGGTTCCTTTGCCAGCTCTGCTCATCTTAACACTCATGCAATCAATGTTGCATCATACTATTAAAAAATGCTTCTTTATTGCGTAAGCTTGCACCAAAATGCCAGTATACCACATGATTTAGGTTTTAAAAAAAGCTTGTTTACTTGGACAACCCAGGTTATGTTTAAGGATAATTATTGTTTTCAATCATCAGTTCATGTTTCACCAACCCTACCCCAGTCCTTTAAGAGTTGAGCAAACCAAGGACAAGATTATGAGTTACTAAAGTGAGCTATAAAGTCATTAACCTTTGTATCATCGATCTGTAGTATCTTTTTAGGGCTGGTGGAGGATTCACTGAGGCCTGCTGTGAGCTGGAGGTGGGTTAGGTTAGGGCCTTTCCACACTCGGCTCATGACAAACAGGTTTACTTAATGGTATGCAACAGTTCCCAAAAATAAAAATTCCATCATTCCTTTTACTCACCCTCAAGTCGTTCCAAACCTGTATGACTTTCTTTCTTCAGTGGAACACAAAAGAAAACTGTCTCAATGCTTTTTTTCTTTAAAGTCACATGAAGTCTAGTCTGTTTTGAACCTTGCTGACCTTGTATTGTTGTAAGTTGGTGATACTTTTATGGAACGTTGCACATTTTTTTTGAAGTTGGAAGCTTCAGTTCACATTTGTAAATGGCTGAAAAAGATGAAGCAGTGCAATATTTGAAAGTTTCTCCTTTTGTGAACTTGCTTAAAATCAAGAACTCTTCTCCATTTAGCTCTCACAGTACATGGGAAGTCAATGATAGATAAGTCTAAAAGTTACTGCGACATTTTCATTTTTCCCTGTAATCATTGATTGATCTCTTTGCCAATACTCTGAAGGCCACAGGTGCCACGGGTTCATGTCGTGTCACGCAGACTCTCAGGAGGACTGATAGTAAATGAAGGTCTTTGTAAGATACTGTAGTTAAAATGAGTCTACCCCACATCTACTGTGGACAGGAGAAAATTATTCCCTCTGCTGACTTTAGCTTCCTATATTAAATAACCCAAAGGCAAAAGGAGGCCCAGAGGGAGACTATCTAGTAAAGAGTACATTTCATCAAGGAACTCTACACTTCCGAAAAGGAACTGTGTGAGTTTCATGCATAATGACAAGAGATCATAGGCTTTCATCACGTACTGTATTATGGCATGCCATAGTTTCATGCTAGTTTATTGTTAGAAACTAGTTCCGTTGTAAGCTTGAATGCTTCATGACATATAAATAATAAGGCTTATTACCTCTCATCTCATTTCAGTTTGTAAAAGCCCTTGCTACGTGTACTGCGTTTAAGCTAACTGAGACTTGTTATAGCACTTGTATATCATTGCTCTTTTGTTGATTTTGATTGCTTCCATTGTCCTCATTTGTAAGTCACTTTGGATAGAAGCGTCTGCTAAATGACTAAATGTAAATGTAAATGTAAAACTGGTCACAAAGCAGATCCTCTCAAATGAAACCCCTGCTCTTATGAGTAATCAGACACAGATCTATATTAAGCCCATATCAAGTGTCTCTTGCCAAATGCCAAATTTTTTTTTTCCCTAATCTAAACTTTATCAAATAAGAACATACATGATTAACAAGCTATTTAATAAAAACATTCCCGTGACACCTTTAAAAATATTTTACATATGAAGGCAAATTAAGAGCATTGCATTGTGATAATGTTTTTTATACATTAAGGTAGTACAACAAGTATTACAATTATGCATTTTTTTATGTTTTGAGAATATGTTTTTAATTATATAATGAGAATTATTATTGTCATAAAAAAATAATGTCACAATGCCAAAGAATTTGTAATTCTAAAAACATTCCATATGCAAATATAATTTCTTTTTACTTTTCTTGGGATTTTGGGATGAAATATGACCCAGACGTGTTCTCGACAGAGTTTGTGACATTCACCTCAATATATCTTAGATCATATATATAATATGTCTCATTTGAGTGTCCTTCTCTTCACGTGGATTTGATAAGATTTCTTTCATAAAATCCCACTGCAGTGTTCCAGGGATCTTATCAAAGCGGATGATGTCATCTTTGCATTGTGAATGTGTGGGCCCCTGCCAAACCCTTCTCAGAGATAGCAGTCCACACCCAAGCCCTTTCCCACACTCCCACAATTCTCCCCTTACTCTCACCCGACACGGCCAAACACTGATATGCCAGAGACATCAGCTCTCCTCATCCGCTGCATTCTTTTGCTTTTGCTTTTCATTGGGTGGCAATGCAGCATGATTTCCATATCACGCTATATCATCTCATCTGCTTAGTTCATACTTTCCAACACAAATTTGCTCACGAAAAGAGCGGCCTTGGGCGGAAGAGTTAGCAGAGGTTACATGGAATTGGTAATGAAGAAACAAGAAGAACCAATACAGTGATAACAGTCTATGGCTTTATCAGGCAGCTTTGTATATCTTATCACAGCAGGGGTGTATCATTTAGTACATGCTGAGTGATCTTCGGTGTCTACTTGTGAGCATAGTATCAGAGGCATTTAAAAACATTGTGGCTGTCACACGTGTTTTACGAAAGACCCACCCAGAGAGCAGATAACATGTTCATGACTGTATGTCCAGTCCTCTCAGGACATTGTGAACCTTCTGTCAAACATAGTCAGAGGTGGCTACAGCACTTTGGCAGGAAAGTTACAGTTTTGCTGGGTGAAATAAGACCTGATGTTAGTCTCTTGCCAGTTTGGTCAGTACTAATAGCCAAGAGCTTGTTTGCTAACCCATCCAGCACAAAAATACCTCAAATTGTTGTGAAGAAAGTTGAAAAGAAAGACGTTTCTGTAGTTTAAAGTGAGCAGCGCGTCACGCCGCACCACAAGCACTCAGGGTTGTTTATAGTGCTATATGCTCTGATTTTATCAAACACGCTTCATTCAAGCCCATTCCGTTCTGTAACTTCTCTCCCCCGCTAAAGACAAAAACCTCTACAAGAGCTACACATGCTGTGGTTATTTTAACAACAGCACCAGAAACACAGTGAGCAGCAAAATAGATTAATACAGTTATTTGTATCTGTCATACATATATGACTATGACTGTTCAAATAAACCATTTAATTATTTGTAGATTTGTAGGCAAGGAAATGCAAAAAGACAGACACACCGTGATTTTTTGCTCCTTAAGAATTGTTTTATAATTTAATAAATTGCAACGTTTCAACCACAAGCGGTCTTCATCAGGTCAAAACATTGAAATTAATTAAATTATTAAAAAATTATTTGCGAGAAAAAATCAAGGTGTGTCCATCTTTTTGCATTTCTTTGCATCCACAAATAATTCTCCCAATGATAACATTGTTTATTATTAAATGCACATTACAATGCTGAATGTAGATGAAAAAAACATCTTGTCACAAACCTGGTTTGTCTGAACAGTCAGACTCATATATGTATCACAGATAAACATAATCATCTATTTTGCTATTTTTAGATTTTTATAATTTTAATAAATTGCAGCGTTTCGACCACAAGCGGTCTTCATCAGGTCAAAACATTGCAATTCATTAAATTATAAAAAAATTATTTGGGAGCAAAAATAACAGTGTGCCGGTCTTTTTGCATTTCATCTAATCACCTGCTTAAGTGAATTTTGGATGAATTTACTTTTTTCAGTTATCATATTTCTTATTTTTGATGGGAAGTAAGTTTTTTTTTGAGGCATGTTTTATTCAAAGTGTATTATTATTAAATTGTTACAGTGTCTGTATGTCTGTCTGGGGTTAAGTGCTTTGATCAAGGCCACAATTGGTAATAGCTCATGGCTCTGATTACCAGGCCTTGCTTTAACCACTTTGCCACACACCGTCCACAAACTATCCCCAAACAGTGCTCTTCAGCTTTGTGTCCAGCAGGAGGGATTAAACTCTTAGCGTAACATATGGCCTCTGCTGGATAAGCCTATGCTAATCAGAGCTCAGATAGGTCTTGTCTTTGCATAGTCACCTGTTAGAAGAGTTCTTCCTTTCATTAGTGGCTACAGTCAGGCACGTTTTCTTTGGGGGACAGCAATGAGGATATCTTTGCCCTTGTCAGCTGTATCTGTGACCTGTGGTTAGCCCCGAGCTAGTGATTTCTAAAGAGTGGGTATTGTTAATCGTGTCGAGCACATTCAGTGACCCTAGTCCTAACCCCTTCACTCCGCAATACTATCCGGTTTCCCAGAAGAGCAGGCCTCCTGGGAAGTATGTAGCCTGTACACTGCAGCTTTGTACTGCTGTCTTGGTATTGCCAGTGTTGGCCTATCATGACCACCTTTGGACAAACTTCACCTGTGTGGTAAATTGTTTTGCAGTTGGTCTGTACTCTGTATCAGAGATCAAGGAACTTGTACATTCATTCAAAAAATTTAATTTGGAAAAATATTTAACGAATTTCATAGGGCCCTACATAAGCCAAAACATTGGCCTGCATCAACTATAACTATGTTACACTGGACTGTAAACCACACAAAAACTATATTATTTTAATATTATTTTATAATAAACTTGAACAAACTTTCTTCTGTATTTGTTTTCATACTTTGCCAGTTCATGTATGTTTTTTGACTCATCCACAGATCAATATGTGCATGTGAACAGCAGGTAGATGTTTGGTTTCTTATCTGTTTGTATAATTTCAGCCATATATTATAGACTGGTTTGCTAAAGAGGGAAGTACACAGATGACAGGTCAGTTTTGTTACTTCTACTTTTCAGTGCTTCGTCTCGGGATGTTGACGTACTGAGTCCTCTTTGAAATGGTATAAAGGTTATTTCTCACATTGCTTTGTAGATTTTGTATATTTCTGTAGTTTTATTTAGAAAGTTTTGCTCAGATTATTGTGGAAGGTTTCAGGAAGCAGGTGACTTGTTCAGCTATTGTTTATCGATTGGGGTGGGTGGCTTTGCTTTTTAGAAGTTCTTTCTTTTGTACATTATGTTGAATACATTTTGTAAAAAAAAAATAATAATAAGTTTGTGTGGTGTGTGGTAAAGGTTTGATTAATTTTAACTATGTAAAAAATGTAATTTTTCTTTTTTTTTGAAAATGTGCTAGAAGTGAAGGGAATTAGGATTGTTGCTTTGTACACAATTCTTAGCTGTAGTTTACATTTGAAAGGTATGTATCTTATCATGATTGACAAAAAAATTGATACGTATTTGATATCTTGAAATGTTCTCATTTATGCGTTCTGCTTTGTCTGTTTAGGATATATCAGTGTATACGCTGTTTTTGTAATTTCCTTAATTTATTGTCTCTTTATAGGAATCAAAGAACGAGCTGCGTCCACGTCTCTGTCACATGAAGAAGGGTGCCACCGGTTATGGCTTTAACCTGCACACAGAGAAGACTAAACCTGGCCAGTACATCAGGGCGGTGGATGAGGACTCCCCAGCAGAGAAATCTGGACTTCGGCCCCAAGATAAAATAGTGGAGGTATAATACACCATATATAATCAGTAATTTAAACAACTGTGTGTGTACTTCAGGAAAGGATGGTAATAAACTTTTGTCTTCAGATGTTCAGATAGTGCCTCTCTCTCTACATGTTTGTATGTATTAATATACATATCACTGTAACACAATATATATAAATATATATAATATATTTTTTTTTTTCAGTGAATTCCACATAAATACTATGTAACATATTTTGATTAATTTCTGAAATGTTGTGTACAGTTTCTGTAATTGTAATAGTATGTATTGGGTTATACATTGTATTATGTATATAGTGACATTATATCAGCCAGCAGCCATCCTTCTTTCTAGATATTGCCATTGGCATCATTCATTAAAAACACTGTTAGTTATAATCTCAATTAAAATTCTTCCACCTTATAATGTAGTTCATTACCTTAACCATAGGCTGTTTATGACTGATGTCAGAACGAGTAAAGATCAAATTTTAGAGCCTGAGTGATATTTTGCATGTTATACTTGCACAGAGTGTTAACTGTAAATGCCTCAGCAGATTGGACGGTGTTTCCAGAGTGTTAATCTCATTATTATCTATCAGTGAAGGAGTGGCCAGTGTAATTACTGTCTCTCTGGGAGTGCTGGGATTACTGAACGCCTGAGGAGAGCTCAGTCACATATCTTTATCAAATCACTGATATAAAGCCAGGCTCAATCCACTTACTATAGAGGTTTTAAGATGGTTCAAAGAAGGCCCCGTTTATGTTATTTCTATGTATAAAAAAATATATATTCAGCATTGTCCTATTTTAAACGGTGTTAATGAGGTCAATGAAATGAAGAAAGTGAGGTTAGACAAATAAATATAAATAAAAGACCAAATTCAGCATTGTCCTATTTTAAACGATGTTAATAAGGTCAATGAAACTAGTGTGAACTGAATTCCTTCCTGAAAAATTCAGCTAATGGCAACAGTGTGTTGTGTACAGAACAGATAGCAGATTAATAAGGTCAATGAAATGAAGAAAGTGAGGTTAGACAAATAAATATAACTGTTTTCCAGTCAAGTGTTATGTTGATATAGATATTATGTCAGTCATCGTCATTTTGGGAGTACCTTTAGGGGAATCACTCTTAGATTTAAATAAGGTTGTCAGTGTGTGTGTGTTTGACTTTAGTAAGTATGTAAATGTTCTGAGGGTAATGGTGAAATGGTTTTGGCTGACTTGTAACTCAATCTGTGGTCATGTGTTTTTCACAGTTTTAAATTTCATTCACAATTTTATTAATTGAAGTAATCATGCTGTTTCACTGGTTGTGTGACTGGTTGACATAGTTGTTCACCCTGAGCACAAATCCGGTCCTCTTCAGCCTGACTAAGAACATTTTTTTTATTTTAAAGCCTTGTCTCAGAATGCCACCGAACCCTTTTCTTTGAACACTGACTTCATTCAGCCGCCGTGTTTTCACACACTCAGGATCCCCGTTCTTAGTTTCACTCCCATTTCCCGCGTTTCATCTCAGATTCCAGAGTGCTGAGACATTTAAATGTCAGGCATCATGTGGAGTCACGTGGCTTTACCTGAACATGACGATAAAAACATGCTATGCCTGTTCACAAACCCAAGTGTGTTTCACACTCACTGAATGATGAATTCTCCTTTTTGCTTCCCTGTTCTGTGAGCATGGCCTCTTGTTGTGTGTGTGTGTGTGTATGTCTAATAGGGCTGTGTTTAAAAGACACATAAGGGGACTGTTGTTTGTCCGCTGTGTTTTAATTGCCTGCAGAACGGGAGAGTGGGATCGGCATTCCTAAGAGCCCACTCCTGCCCTGAATCTCCCACGCAGATTCCTTAGCCTCTGGCATTATGGGATAGACCAACAGAACCTCAGTCTTTTCCCAGGTGCCTCCTCTCTGTGAACCAGAGAAGTCATGGGATTAGACTTTCTATTGACCCATAAGTACTTCAAATGAATAGAGCGTCAGAGAAAGGAGATTTGCTTTGCTTGCTGGTATATATTATGTATAGACAAAAACTCGGTTACACATTTGTACTGCCAAAATATAAGTTTAGCTGCATTGGTATGAATAGTGCCAAATAAGTAATAATGAAGTAAAGAAAGAATAGTGAAAATAATAAATAAAATAGTAATAACTACAAGTAAAATTAGAGTTTATATTTTTATAGTTTTTAAATGTAGTTTATGGTTTAATTTAAAATTGTATTTAAATGTATTTTAATTATATTTTTACATTTAAATTGTTATATTTAAGTTCAATTTAAATGATGTTACACTGAAATTACATTACTTTAAAACAATAAATTAAATAAAAAATTAAGAATTAAAAATACAAATTAATTATTGTATGTTATTCTCCTTTGTTCAATTTGTTGTAATTTAATTTTAAATGATATAATTATATTTTTACATTTACATTGAATTATATTTAAATTATGGTACATTAAAATTAAGTTACCTTAAAGCAATAAATAAAATTTAGTAAAAAATTACTAATCAACAAATAAAAAAAAAAAGATTAAAAAAAATTAATTTTTTTTTTTTTTTTTTTAGATTTTAATGTAATTGTAATTTTTACAGTTAAATTAAATTGCATTGAAATTAAATTACTGTAATGCAATGAATTAAATTGACTAAGAAATGTCCCCCGAAGATCACTGCAGAACCACATGCTTTGAATGATCCAGGGAAACTACTGTTCATTTAAATATCCAGATATATCACAATGAATGGAAACTTTCTGCATTCCCACAACATTTCCTTATCACAATTTAACTCTCTATCTTTGCTTCCAAATGTGTGAATTCATGTCTGTTGTTTCTGCAGGTGAATGGCGTTCCTGTGCACACAATGCATCATTCAGAGGTGGTGGCAGCCATCAAAGCAGGAGGAGATGAGACCAGAATGCTGGTGGTGGATCCTGAGACAGACGCCTACTTCAGAAGCTGTGATGTCCTTCCAACTGAGAATCATCTCACAGGTACAAGCGTAACAAATTAAACAGATATAGCGTGTTTTTTCATGTGCAAAGTGGGTTTCTGTTCATCTCACCCTTGACCGTAAGTGTGGTTTTGCTGATGAAGAACAACTTTGTTCACTTTGTCAAACATTTCACTTTGTCAAACATTTCACATCATGTTACGCACACACTCTCACATAGTAACAGACTGCTGGTTAAACATCAACTCGAGGCCTGCGGTGGCACTGTCTGTACATGAGAGAATTAGCCAAAGTCAACAGCGCACTGCCAGCATGTTGTCTTGGTGATCAGGACCATGGAAACAGCATGAGAAATGGGGGAAGTCAGTCACCCCCACTCTTAATGTGCCAGACAGGCAAAAGACTCATGTTGGCGGCCCAGCCACCCCACTATGACACAAAGAAGCATTACATAATATATGTATTACTTCACTGGAGGCTTTTTCAAGGTAATAGAGCAACAGATGAAATAGTAAAAAGTAAAAAATGTTGATTTCTGAGAAAATGATTGCCAAAACTACATTGTTGGACTTTTTCCATTTCTCACTGAATGGATGTTGACAGCTGCAGCCACACACATCTTTTATTCATTATTTCAACCACAACAGCCATGTTTTCCAATTCACATTCAATTCTGTAAAGGCTTTTTGCCTGTTTCCTGTTTTTTCTTGGAAGGAACTCACTGTTTAGCCATTGTAATGTGACTCAAAACCCTTTGGCAATGGCATTTTGGTTAATAATAGTGATGGACTGTAATCATGAATCTTATAACAATTTTTTCCCAAGTTGCATTTAAACTAACTGAGACCAATATATCTGATCATAAAAATCGAATGAATTGATCTTTGTCTGTCACTGTGTTCTCAGGTCCTCTCCCAGAGCCCGTTTCCAGCCGTGATGAAGAAGATCAGGTGAGGAACATCTATGTTGCTCATTGTTCAAAAGACTAAATGTACTCAGACCGCTTATCTTCATATGTGTTGAGCAAATTAGTACTGATTCCAAATTACATGACAAAAATTGTAGTTAGTAACAATCCATTACATTACACATTTAAGGTAATGTAATCAGACTACTTTTAGCCTCTCTCATTTATCACATTGATTTAAATAGAATAATCTTGTACCACATTGATTAAAAAATACAAATAGTAAGAAAATATATTTCATTAATTGTTATGAACATCATGAAGTGCATTAAACATTATATTATGTCAAGGTTTCCCAAACTTGAGTTTATGAAGGAAGTGCAGGGGATTTAATGAAAAACTAACAATACATTAAATCATAAAAATGTTACATTAAAATCAATCAAACATTTTATTTGTCTACCTGGATGTCATGTAACCGTAACCAATATTAAAATATTTATTTACAATTTCAGGGGTACTTCAAGTAAATACATTAGGAGAAAAAGAGGACCAAAAAACAAAAATGTTTGTGATTTTAATGTGTTTGAAAGACTAAAGCCTTCCAAAGACATAGAAATACATACTGAGTGATAATTCAGATAAAAAATGAATGTGCTCAGTTGATGCAGGGATGTATACTTCTTAAAGGTATAATTAGAGGTGGGCGATATGGCAAAAATATCATATCACAATTTTTTTTAGAAATATCACGATTAACGATTTTATCACGATTCTTTGTCATGTTGGTTTTGCTATTTTGCAAGTTTTCTGAGCATTATAGCCAAAGTAATTTCCCTATTATAAAGGCAAACCTTTCAAGTTAACAAAATATAAAAAAAAGTATGGTGGATATTTAAGCCAAAGTGGGCAAAGATAAAAATCTTTGTCATTATTTTATCTTTGTTATTCAAAAAATGGGTACAAATACACATTACAAATATACAGAATATACAAATGAAACAAATAATGTTTTCTTTTAAGGTACAATAGGTGTATTTAAAAGGAGCATTCAAGAAATTGAATTAACAAATATAAAAATAAAACATTACATACTGTATATATTGATTCCTATTAAAGTAACTGTATTAAAGTTTTTCAGTCAAAAGTAGTGAGTGATATTTCTCTTTGTGTTTTGGTGTTTAAAAATTCTGCTATCTTTCTGTCAATTCGGTCAGTGTTTTATTTTTATACCATCATTTACACACTCAAAAGTTGTTTTAAACCTGGATGAGTTTCTTTCTTCTGCTGAACATAAATGCTATTTTGAAGAATGTGGAAAACCAAACCATTGCTGGTCCACAGTGACTTCCATAGTATTTTTTTTTCTAAATTCAATGTGGACCAGCAACTGTTTGGTTAGGCCTACCCATATTCTTCAAAATATCTCCTTTTGTGTTCAGCACAAGAAAGAAATTAATACAGGTTTGACAACATGTAAGTGAGTAAATAATGACAGAAAATACATTTTTGGGTGAACTATCCCTTTAGTGACAAGCGGCAGTTTAATACTGTCCCTTTAAGACCTGCGTGCATCTTGTGTGGATTCTAATATAGATTTTTATATCAAGTTTTTTATTTTCTTTTTAGTTTTATTTTAGATGTGTATATATTTAGTTTTTGTGTGTTTCTTGTGTGTTTTGACAGTATTAGTGCAAAAAATAACTTAGTTCAGAACTCACGCACTGTTTGACAGGCTTTAGTGCACGCACTTTGGGTCTACACGCTTATATAAAGCGCTCGTAAGAACAGTATGCGAATGAAACATTTAACCAGAAACTTAATAGACTTTAAAGCACATGCAAATAATTAACCTTTGTGACTGCGAATAGGTGGAGTGTAATGTGATTTTGTGACTACGAATAAGGGCAGTATCCCGTGAGAGTAACTCTACAGCTAATGTACTTTTTTTTGTGAGGGTTGGGGCAGTATTGCGTCTGATAGAATGTGTGCTGTAGTACGATTCTACAATATTTCTTCAGAAGCAGATCGTGGAGACATTTTTATCGTCCACGATCAAAAATCATCATATCGAACACCCCAGGTATACTCTCCCCTAAAATCAAAAAGATTTTGTCATTAATCACTTACCCCCTTGTCGTTCCAAACCTGTAAAAGCTTTGTTCGTCTTCGGAACACAATTTAAGATATTTTGGATAAAAACCAGGAGGCTTGTGACTGTCCCATAGACTTTCAAATAAATAACAGTGTCAAGATCCAGAAAAGTATGGAAGACATCTTCAGAATAGTCCATCTGCCATCAGTGGTTCAACTGTAACGTTACGAAGTGACGACAATACTTTTTGTATGCAAATAAATCAAAAATAATGACTTTATTCAACAATTTATCTCCTTTGTGTCTCTTCACATCACTGTAGCGGCGTTTTGGAGAATCTGAGCAGTATGCAGGAAGCTTGCGCTCTTCTGTGTCAGCCGCGCTGCACTGATGCACTGTTTTCTTTCAAATGAAAGCGTAAATAAACGTAAAAAACGTATCCTTGTGGCACAGCAGACACAGAAGAGCTTACGCTGCTTGCATACAGCTCAGATTTGCCAAAATGGCCAAACGGTAATGTGGAGAGACACAGAGGAGACAAATTGTTGAATAAAGTCATTATTTTTGTTTTATTCGTGTACAAAAAGTATTGTCGTCGTTTTATAATGTTGCGGTTGAACCACTGATGGCAGATGAACTGTTCTGATGATGTCTTTCATAGTTTTCTGGACCTTGACAGTTTTATTTACTTGGCAGTATATGGGACAGTCACAAGCCTCCCGGTTTTCTTCCAAAATATGTTAAATTGTGTTCCGAAGATGAACTAAGCTTTTACGGGTTTGGAACAACATGGGGGTAAGAGAATAATGAAAAAGTTTTCATTCTGGGGTGGAGTATCCCTTTAAACCTGAAATACAATAAAATTATGGTATTTGATTATGGAATCCATAGACAGGTAACTGTAGTATTTTAAAATGTAATTTAAGCTAATTACTAATTTTTGGAATCTGATTATGTAATCCAGATTAATCCAGATAAGATCTTACATTTCTCAAAAAGTGGGCATGTGATGTGCTATGTTTAGTTGCACATGCTAAATTTACAGAATCACATTTGATAGGCTGATAAAGTGTAGTCTGAGCGTCAGTGATGGGATTAAACAGGCAGCATTAGGACGAAGGTAAATCCGTGGAGTCTGATAACCAGACTTCAGGCCACTTTTAATGCAGCCTCCTGGTTCCTCTCCAGCAGCTCTTCTCTGTCAGTTTTTCCACTGCTAAATTAGACTAGCTGTGAGAGAATGATAACCTGGTGCAGATAATCGCCAACTTAATGGAAGCTCTCTGCATGTCCAGGTATCTGCTAGTAGATAAAACATCTTGAGGGTGTGCAGAGGAGTTTTTGCTCTTTTTCTTCACACAACACAAACATCTGTGACTTTATCAAACTCTAAAACTGGTATTGCCAGCATTTCTCAGATACTCTTTCACCCTCAGATGTTTGAATGGCTGTGATAAAGGACTCCTGGCTCTTGCTGTAGACAGCACAGAGAGTTAAGTCCTGTAAATCTTTCATTACTTCAGAGATTTGTGGATCATGTGGTTAACATCAGTTGTTTTGAAATGGCAGCTGTAAACCATAAGGGGATGTCAGTCAATTGTATTTCTATTTTCCATCATTTCAAATGAAGTTTAAATTGTAATAACTTTTCACAATATTAGTGGTGAGTATAAGAGCCTTAAATTAAAATATCATTCTAACTGAACATCTCACACTGTAATGGGATACACTTAGCCTCAAATAATGCTCTGAAGTGCAATTAGAGATCGTGTGGATTTAGCTTTGGTATTTATCAGACCTGGGACAGTCTTGTGTGTGTACATCCTGTCACATGCACTTGGCCAAGACATCAGATGTGTCTGTTGGGACAGGCCCATAGTCAGACTGTGACCTCAAAAAGCTCAAGGTCCATCTAGGGGTTTGTTTTTTGTACTGCACTTAAAGGGAAAGTTCACTCAGTTTTGTCAACATTTATTCACCCTCATGTCGTTCCAAACAAACTTTCTTCTGTGGGAGACAAAGAAGATATTTTGAAGAAGGATGCAGGTTTTCATTGGCTTGCATTGTACGGAGCATTCTTCAAAATATGTAATTTTGTGTTCAACAGAAGAAAGAAATGCAGAAATGTTTCCTTTTATGTTTTTAATTGTTTTAATATCAATGTCAATGCTTTTTTGGTAGGTGAATGGAAAAGCAACCCAGGAAGAAAAGCCTAAAGTAGCTATGAGTTTGTCGACCTCCAGCACCTCCTCCAACACCTCCTCTTCTGCAGCTCCGGCCAGCACCTCAGCACCAGAGGTTTGTGTCTGTGCACACAGTCTTGAGTAATCGAAATGAATGTAGAATGTTCGTTTTAATCATGAAACATTTGCAGGAGAAACCAAAGGTGAAGGCCTCGAGTGATGACGCAGGACTATCTCTGAACATATCGCTGCAGCAGGCCAAGGAACGCGCTCACCAGAAACGCTCCAACAAGAAAGCCCCACAGATGGACTGGAGCAAAAGAAACGAGCTCTTCAGCAACCTCTGAGCCTCCTTTGTGCCTCCTCTCTTCCTCTCACCCACTTCTTTTCATCTGTTTTTCTTTACTTCCTTTACAATTGTCTGTCTCATCATGCCTCTCTGCTACTTTGTTCTCTCTTTCGGTACACTTGCACACGATTAGAAACCCTTTCACTTGTATATTTTAAACCAGTGTTATTTTGTCTCTATGATTTCTGAATCTGTTGACTGATCAACTTTTGACTTGATTTACCTCTATTTCACTGATATAAGATGAAATATATGATTTAACATTACTGTATAATATACAGCCTAGAATATATATATATGTTTTTTAAAGAAGAAAGCTTAAATGATATCTGAAACATACCTGTATATTCTCTTACTTTGCTTACATTAATATTGATGCAGTATTGATGGGCCTTTGAGAGTGCTGTATAGTGTCTGATGAGTTTCTTCAGGACTAGTCTTAACTGTAGAGTTTTGAAGTAACTTTTAGAGCGGCAGCAGTCCTTTGATTTTTCTTTCTTCTTTTGGTATGTGTGGTTATGATCAGTTCATAACATTAAGTGTAGAAACTTTCTGCAGCCTTTTAATTTTGTAAATGTGAGCTGTTTATGGTTTGGGACCCATTAACCACTGAAATGATAGCGTTTGACTGAGTTGATACTGTTGGCTGATAAACCTTCTCATTAAAGGTTTTATTTAAAGTGCTTGTTTAGTGGATGTACTGTGCTTTTTATACAGCACATGGTAATAGCAGGAGTGAGTACTGGATGTTTAAGCATGTGTTTACTTGTAAATCTTCACAGTATTTTTCTTTTTTTTTCATAGTAAATGCTCACTTCACTCCATAAGTCTTATTTTTGGTAAATTTTTAATTAAAGTAATGAAATGTACCTGCTTTAAATAGCTGTTAAAGAACCATTTCTTTGTTCTACACCAAAACTTAAAACATTTTGAAAAATGGCCAGTCTATTATGACTATATTTATACATATTGCATGATATTTAGATGCCAGAAGAGCATTGTAATACCTTGCAGTTAAAAACGGTACTATACCTCGACAGCATTTTAATGAGTTGCATCTTTTCAAAGCATTTGGCATATTTGATCTGTACATTAGGTCTTAAAGTGACAGCAGCTTCAGCCTAATAAACCTGCTGCTCTCAATATCGCTCATGATAATCAAACAACAGAAAATGAGAAAATCACTCATTGCTCTTTACTGAATAACTTTAGTATCTTTAGTAAAATCATTGCATATTTAATTCATACAAAGGAGACTATGCTGTGTTTTATTTTATTTTTACGTTTGGTTAATTTCTGTAGTAGTTCATACATGAATGCTACTGTTAAAATAGTCTGTACCTGGAAAAAAAAATAAAGCACAGTTTATTTAATTTCTATTTTGTATTTTTCCTGTTGTTTGTAATTTGCATTTTTGTCCTTATTTTTTAAATTTTTTCAAAATGCTTAGTTTTTTAAACTATGGCTTAATTTCTCAAAACTCTACCCCGGGGTGCCCAATCCTGCTCCTGGCGATCAACTGTCCTGCAAAGTTCAGTTCCAACCCTAATCACACACACCTGAAGCAACCCAATCCTGTATTATGTTTCCCTTTAAAATTAAAGGCAGGTGTGTTTGATTAGAGTTGGAGCTGAACTTTGCAGGACAGTTGATAGCCAGGAGCAGGACTGGGCACCCCTGCTCTACACGCAAAACATGCAAACATCACACACATCTTGCAAACTCAAACACTTCTTTAACTCCTCTAAAAATGGTATTTTTTGCATAGTAACTATGCACACAAAAAAAATAAGCCACATACACAACAAACCACACACAGATGTGAAAAACCTAAAACACTACTCTTGTGTCTTTTGTTTGTTCAGAGTGTAGTGGAGTACAGGAGTTTGTCACAGCACTCACACATACTGTAAACTGCATATGCACATACACTGTACATACAGTATGTATGACATGAATTTTACAGTTATGCAACTGAAATGAATCAATACTGACTTGAGCTGTAGAATGACTTGTTAGAGCAGCTTAACAGCAGAATGTGAATTTGATTCTATTGTGAAGCTGCTGTGAAAATCTATATTGTATATATTTTATATTTCTGAAGTTGGTGTTTATTTGTATATTGTATTGTTTTTTTTTTTTTGAATTTTATTGTATGCATGTTCAGTATGTGTAAGATAGATAGATATCTAGGTATGTAGGTCATCAGTACATGAGCTCGGCATTAAAATAGCAGTTTCCCAAATTAAACACAGAGCTGTTAGTTTCGCATGATGTGTGTCATGTAGAGAACTGTGTTTAGAGTTTTGCAAAGTTTGTTTTACAATATCAAACAGATTGAAAGCATGTAATGTGCTTGTAGTTCTGCAGACTTGGGCTAAAGATTAGGTATATAAGCGAATGGTTCCACTAAGTGGGCCTCAAGTATCCCTTTGCGTTTAAGTAATTAAAAAAAATTGTAATAATAATAAAAATAATAAAAAAAATGTACCAAGAAGTGACAACAACTTCAGCAGATAAATGTTTAGTATCCTTTTTAATTCAGTGTAAAAATTTCTTTTTTTTCTTTTTTTTTTTAATTCAACAGATACATTTTCACAGCCATGCGGAAACAGTTTGAAATGCTTGTAAACAAATTAACATAAAATTCAACCAACAAAAGCTTCCCCCCACAGCTGAACTATATACATATAAGCTATCAAACCCCATATCACAACACACATCATCATCATCATCAGAAATAAAGCAAAGACCAGATACAGACTCTATCAAAAAAAAGTTACAAACCCACCACCCTCACCTCTATGTACTATGAGGGTCAATGTTAGTTCTTTATTTTTTTATTTTTTTCATCGTTATAAACAAATGATTTCGGCTACTTGTATCCAAAATACAGATCTGAAGTTATAATCACCAGCTCTCCAACTTATAATTACAGACTTAATTCTTTTAATAGACCTAACGAATGATTTATCAAATATATATATATATATATATATAGCACCATGATGTGATTACTGAGGACAGAGGGAACGTCACAAAAACCCGTGTTAGTATTGAGACCAGAACAACACTGGCCCTCATAAGATTCTCACATTGCTGCATGCACTGATAATCACTCTACTGGACAACATCTTTTTCTTTATATTTTGTATTCTGCTTCTCTATGTTTGACTCAAATAGCTTTACTTGTGTAGAGAAAAAACATAACCGAGGATAAGGCATCAATTCTGCTGACGATAGAGTTTACTCAAAAAGGTGAAGTTGTGCGTTAGGGCTTAAATTCATTTGAGGGTAGCAGCTAAATTTGCCTCAACAGTCATATTTGAATCGCAAATGATTGAGATTTTGGTCTTGTTATTATAATAATGATACAAAAAAAAAATTAGCTGACAAGCATGGATCGTAACCAGTGTGTACCTAAATCCTGATGCTATGGATGGGGTTTATGAGGAAAATCAATGGCACGGAAAATAATGCAAAGTTTGCATAAAGAATAAGCAATGAAGGAATAAGTATGAAATTGACAATATTGATGTGGTTGCTGATGTAAAATGTAGCCATGAAGTCCCAGTTTGACGTTTACAAATTAAATACACGACAGTGCCTTACATTTGGAAAACTGCACATGCTTACAACACAACAGCTACTGAAGAAACCCAAAAATGACTACAAAAATAAACCAATTTAATACAAACATCTGCTAAAACCCAACAATAGAGAGAGAGAAAAAAGAAAAAAAAAACAACACCTGTTAAAAAAAAAAAATACATTGGATCTTTATACAACAAACCATAATTTAACATGGACCTAACTACAACATGTGGGTGACCATTTACAAAATGTACTCAGCATTTGATGAATGCAAGCAAAGATGAACCAGAGGAAAACAACGACATGGTCACATTTGTCAGGATATTGAAAATATTGGAAACAGAGAAGAATCGGATGATCTTAGAAGCCATAGCCGCAAACTTTCAAATAAAGCAGAAGTCGATGAGATACGTTTCCTGAGAGTTCACCAACAACCTTACTGGTATTGAATAGAGCTTATAGTTATACTAAGATAAACCACTATGCAAATGTTATATTGGTTGATTCTATAGGATGTTATAAAGGTTATTTACACTCAGAACAATCTATAAGAGGGAAAGCTCAAGTCTAGCTCTTAGAAAATTGTCACAGTTTTGTCAATATATTGTAAGAATATTTTGTTTTTAGTCTATAGAATGTTTCTAATCTATATATTTATGAGCTGTTTTCAGAGTAAGACATCATAAAACAACAGACATTATTATTGCATAACTTTCTTTTCCATTTCAAGAACTCTGTTGATAACAGGCTATGATACAAATATAAATGATGTGTAGACTTTTAAAGTGAAATAAGCCATGTGTCCAAGTGTGGATAGTTGCCATTTGCATAAAATATAATGAATATACCCTTTCAAATGGAGCATGAAAACTACCTATTGCAACCTTAGCGAGGCCGAGGAACCACGTGAATCCTCAACCTGCGCATTTCAAAAATCACCCTTTGTTTTAGAGGTAGTAAAAATGGTTTTCTTCTGGAATGAATGCTGTGAGTTCAGAAAAATGCATGGGATGTGATGCGATCTCTCGCAGATGCACGAACAAAGAGGCTGGTAAACAAACAAGCTGGCGCTGTATTGTTCAGAGACTCGCGATACTACTAGAAAGTCTACCTCTGCTGTGCCGTCAACATCAAGGATGACAGGAAGGTAGTGTTCAGGTAGCAGTGATTGCTTACGGTTTAATCGACGGCTCATAAAATACTCTGACCGCCCGTATAAAAATGGCTCTTTAGAACAAATTAAAACCATAAACATTGGCGTCAAATAACTTTTTTTTTTATATCACAATATTCACTTTGACTTGAGCACATCCCACTTCTATAATTATGTTTGTTAATCACATAATACAATAAAGCTGCAAGTTTTTACTATCGTTTTACAGGCCAAAACATTTTTTTATCCCTGTAGTGCAAATGGTGAGTGTTTTCCCTTAGTCTACTCTTCATACCAGTAAGGTTTGATTTCAATACCATCATCCCTCATTTCACTACTATATTTATACGTTTAAATATTTATATATGTGTGTGTTTAATATGAATGTCATACATATATGAATATACTGTCTCGATATAGATTTTTACTACTCTTACCAAATGCACACCCATCCAGAACAAATGAAACAGCGCGAGAAACACACAAGGTACTGAAATCTTACCCCCCAAAACTTTTTTTTTTCTTCTCACCAAAAGGGGATATAAAGACTGAAAAAAAGTGAAGAAAACTTCAAGTACAATGAACACTGAGGAGAAAAAGTCCATTGGAGGAAAATTCAGCACAAAAAAAAAAAAAGAAAGAAAAAAAACAGTATCCCTATTCAATCAAAATCCCCTCGTATACACACCCTTCTCTCTCAGATCAAAGACTGAGAAGTCCTTTCTTCAAGCGTTTCAAACCTGAAAAGGGGAAGGAAAAAAAACAAAAAAAGAGAGAGAGACCTGGTGTGAGGGGAAGCCACTGTGTCTTCTTCCAGGCCTCGTGTGCATCGCTCCGAGTGGGATTTTTCCAGTGCTGTTGGCAGTGAGGTGAGGCTCTGTGATGGCTGATGCTGCTCAGGGCTCCTGTCTGATGTAGTAACTGCCTGAGCCGTTGCTCTCCTGGTCTGAAATTCCCTGCGAGAAGGTGAACTCGTCCATCTCAGGAGTCTCTTCTTTCAACTGCAGTGAGGCCTCTGGAAAACAAAAGTGAGACACAAGAACACCAATCCATAAAATGAAACACACTGGTAAAAGAGGACAACTAAATGCAACAATAAATGGAAAAAAAAAAAATTTCACAACTCAGATATAAAGAAGCGTGCATGGAAAGGAGAAGTATCACTACACTTAAAAATAAAAATGTACTCAAAAAAAGACTTGAAATAACCAACAGAAACCAACCTTTTCCATTTTTACGTTTTCAAAATTAGGTGCCCAAAAGCTGAAGCGTGTTGTAGCATTCACATAATGAAACCGACCAGGCAACGATACGCAAGGTTTAAGTATTTTAGCAGACTCATAAACTTACCTGTAATATTTAAAAATAAAAAATAAAAATGTTGTCATTTACACACCCTCATGTCATCCTGTATGGCTTCAAAAGACTTGAAATATAGAAAATGGTCAAAGCAACCTACAGCTGAAGGATGGATAGCTATATAATAATTTATTGAAGGTTTCTTTTTCTACAAAGTCCCATATTGAATTATTTTTATTTTTAATTAGAACTTTTAGTTTTGGACTGAATACATCAAACAGAAACCCATACGATTAGACTTTAAATGAATGATAAATGATCTGAAATGGAGCATATATCTGGTAACAATTCCATAACCATTGTGCTTGTTGGTGTTTCTTGTTCATGTTTTTCTTGTATAACAAATATAACAGTTTAATCATGACCTCACTGAATCATGACAACATACATACATAAGTGTGTGTATGACCTATTCCTTTTAAATTCCAAAAACGATGAATTCGCACCACCCTAGAGTGAATGAAAAGGTCAGGTGTGGATGAAACTGACCATGAAGACAATTCTTCAAACATAAAACTACCCTTCTTTATCATGCAGCTGTTGTTAATGGTGTATGTGGCACAAATTACTCAGACACCTGATGACGTGCAACTCTTCACGCCGGCCGACCTGAAAAGTTCTACAGGAATGAGGTCTGTGGCGCCCTCTCCCTGAGTGATGGAGAATTGAGTTACCTGAGTTGAGAGAGCGAGCATGCTCTACACCTGAGGTGGGAGGTCGCCCGGACCCAGAGAAGTGGGACAGGTAATGGGGCGGAGTCTGCTCTTCATCGCCCGAGAAGCTCCTCCTCCTCAGAGGCCCACCCAAACCGATCGGCCTCCTCCCAACTGGAATCTTCCTCTCTAAACACCAAGCCAGACTGAGGTTACCGAAGTTACTGAGGTTACCCAGGCTACCGAGCTCCACTCCACAACACTGCGGGCCTTCCTCCGGCTGAGCCCAAATTTCAACTCAGATCTGAACCTTAATTTGATTTCTACATGACAGAAGGGTGATTGTGTTCAGAAACTGAAGCCCTGAGAAAAGACAATGTGGAACCCAACATGATGACTGCAAATCCCTACCAAACATTTGCTCAGATTCTGTCACCCTGAGGGAGCGTGCCACTCTTTCTCACCCTTAAGGTAAGAATAAGGATGATGGCTACAGTTGTCTGTGATTATCCGTGACCCTGCAGAATCGTGACAACTGCCGACTATCAAGCAGAACCAGACCAGACCCAAAGCTGAGGAAAACCCAGAAGAAACGGCTCCTGGACCAGTTGTGCACCCACAAATCTGTGTTCGGTGAGAGGAGAGAGAAGATGACAGATAGAAAAGACTGCACTCACTTTTCTTTTGTCCTTTATACTGTGCAGTCTTCTTTTTCTGTTTCGAGACATTTGGCGGTGCTTCTCTTGTGGCTGAGAATGAAAGGGACAAGCTGTTATTCCATAGAATAGTTCATAAATAGAATAGCTGAAAATTCTGTCATCAAAAATATCTTAACTTGTGTTCCGAAGATGAACAAAGGTCTTACGGGTTTGGAACAACATGAGCGCGAGTAATTAAATGACAGAATGTTCATTTTTGGGTGAACTATCCCTTTAAAACATACAAACACATTACAACTTAAAAAAAAAAAAAAAAAAAAAAAGAACAGCAGGATTTTTATTTGTTCTGAACTAAAAAATAATACATAAAAAAAAAAAAAGTTAACAGATGTTATCTTGTTATTATTCCAAATATTATACTAATCAATATTAAATAATACGCTATAGATATAATCAAAGTTATTAGCCTATTCTTATTTATACTTTGCATAGTACATAAGTCATGGGATTCATGCTATCCTTTACGTGAACTGTTAAAGGACACTTGATTGATTGGATCTGACAAAAAGAAAGGTTTGGTAATGCAGTAATTATAACATTTCACATAACTCCACAACTCAAAAAAAAATAAAAATTATATATATAAAAACAAAAGGACTAATAAGAACTTAAATGTTTAGAAGACTATGAAGACTTAATGGGAGAATAAAGAGTGTTGCTAAGAAACTGTTTGAACCTTCTAGAATCAGAAACTTCTGGGCTGTTCACTCACTCTGCGTGGCAGGCGGCTGCAGCTGATAGCCAGTCAGTTGGCACCAGCCTACAGGGTAGAGATCTGGAGACTCACAGTCCACCCACTGATCGTACTCATCCTCCCAGCCGTCAAAATGAATGCGCAGGAGTCTGTGGACGATCCTGGTTACTGTGGCGACACACACCAGACGCGGCTCCATCAGGTCCACTGCCTCCAGCTTCATCCCTATACGGAAGCCGTGATTCGGTACTTCCTGAGAGTATGAGAGAACATGAGTTAATGCATGCATCCCAATGTGTAATTTAAGACAAAAGAACATGCATATAATATGACAAATAAAAAAAAATCCTCACAATCTATGCACGAAAACTTACTTTGTTAAAGAGCTTCACAGGGGCTGCAATTGAACTCATTTCTCTGAGGTAGTCAAACCATTTGAAAGGGAGTTTGGTGTACCCTGTGGAGCAGTTTCAGATTTATTAGCAAAAATGGCCAAATTTCATACAGTGATGCAGTCAGTACGTGAGGTAGGTGAGAGGAGAGTGATTGGGGGTGTGTGTTGGATGTTGTTGATTTCACAGAACCCGACTGGGAAGATGGAGGGAGAGGTTGAATGGTAGCAGAACCAGTCTGACCCATCAGCAGCCTCAGAACCATCAATCCCGATCATTAGGTACCCATCTGCCAACACCTGAGAGAGATAATCAATTGTAAGTTTTTTGTCCAACTCAATGTTTGAGTCCAACAGAGAAAAATGTCAAAATGGCATTTTACCTTTCTTACAGTAGCAACACATATAGCAGAGAGATTTAGAGGGTCTATTGCCTCTAACTTCATTCCATCTTTAAACCATTCCCCACTCTGATCCACATCCTTAATCTATGGGTTCAAAAGATGACACATGAATGTAACCGTAAACACTCAGTTTAATTTAAAAAAGCAATTACAAACATACCTTAAGAAACAACTGTGAGGGAGCATCCATCTGACCCTCCATTTTCTTTGTCACCTCTGCAGAGGGCAACATTAGACACGTTTAGCTTCATCAAATGTTTTTCTTGCTGAATCAATTTTGAAAAGGTCTATCAAAAACCATTCAGACTCCCACACTAACCAGATCTTTTGAAACGGTGTCCAATGCTACGTGACCAGCCAATGGAGTGGATGAGTGGGCTGTACATGTGACACCAGAAGTCATCAGTGCCGTCCTGGCTCTCCTCATACACCAGGCGCAAACGTCCACCAATCACCTGTTCCACCAGGGCCACGCGAGTTCGACACAGGTGGGTCTTATCCACAACTTCCACACGCATCAGTTTCTTAAATGGGTACTGCATGTTCTCCTGAACCTTCAGTTAAACATTTAAACAAATCGTTTTTACTCACAGATGGAGACACTACCATTCAAAGGCTGGGGTTCCTAACATTTTTAATTTTTTTGATAGAAGCTTCTTATGCTGCATTTAATTGATCAAAATTGCACTAAAAACAGTAATATTGTGGAATATTGTTTCATTTTAAAACTATATTTTAAAAAAAAATTAGACACTTTTTGTAGAAGATTGTTTTGTAGAAACTGATACTTTTTTAAAAAGTTAATAAAAAAATAAACAGCATTTATTTGAAATAAACACATTTTGTAACATTGCGTTTACTATAAATTTTGATCAATTTAATGCATCCCTGCAGAATCAAAGTATTAATTTCTTTTGGGAAAAAAAAAAAAACTGTAATTGAATATTAATTCTATAATTCATTATGCCTTTACATACAAATAAAAGTTATTCTGCGTGCTACTGTCAAAAAGTCACACAACAGGAAAAAAAACGGAAAAAAAATAAAGATGTAAAGAAAAAAACAAGAATATTTACACAAATATATTTATTTATTGCACTTTATCTCAGTGACAGACAATAATGTGCAAGTAAACGTGGTTATCGATGTCTGCTTCCTGTGTTACAATAAATCAGTCTGACACCTGTACGCATTGTGATCTTCATATCAGGAAGATCTTGCTGCACTGGTTTTTTCAGTCTCTCTCTACTGAAGAACAGATTCATGATCACTGCTGGGATAGAGTATCTTACCTTTGTGGCGAAATCTGGTGGAAGTGTTTTGGCTCCAGTGAGTCGTTTCACGAGAAACGCTTTCCAGTTAGAATACTTATGGTGGATGGCTATGAAAACAAATTATATACATAAATAAATATATTTTAAAAATTATAATTACTTCTATTCAGCAATGGCAACTTCACACTACCTTAACTGCAAAGAAACCAGCTTATTACATAGTTTAGAATGGCTTAATGTTTTACATACATTTCGGAGGCACCAGTGGCTTTCCACTAGAAGCACACCATCCAACAGGGTGAACCTCGGGGATACACAGATTACACCAGAAGTCTTTGCTTGAGTCATTATCAAAACCCTCATAGCGCAGGAGACCTTTAAATCCTAAGAAATTATGAAAATAAATAATGTATCACACCTTTTCCAGTTATTATACCTGAAAGATTGTTAACAGAAAAAACCTTGGCAGTCATTAAACTACAACATTACCTGCCAGTTTGACAATCCCTGCTACCCAGTAAACTTTTGTGGAGAGGTTTGTGTCAGAATTGAGGACCTCCACCCTCACTCCCTCTGCTATGTCACCCCAGCACATACCCATGGGCACCTGAAGAGTGATCAGTTTAAAAACAGTCAAAATATTAAACAAAAAACAATGTTCTGCCAATCTCTGCATGTACTCACATGTTTGAAACAGCTGACTGGTGCCCCAACAAGATTATTGCTACAAATGTACTGGCCCCAGTCAAAGCCTTCAACAGGAACCACTACATGAGCAAAAGAACAAATGATGCTGTGGTTAAGTGATGCGACCGCTACAACCGATTATTAATCAATTAGGAATACAATAACATAATGACACTTTAAACCTGGATCTTTACCTGATTTTGATTTAGCTTGGTTCTGTTGATTTGCTTGATACTGTGCATAAGCTGCCAACTTTGCCATTAACGGCTGTTTCTGTAAGACTTTTGCCTTTTTCGTAGGTGGTTTACCCTTGATGGTACACAAGAAGAATACATTTAATGAACAACAATACAGGTAGTGTTGTGATTAGGAGTGCATCTTAAGTCCATGAGTAGTTACCTGAAGTCTTGCCAGTATACTGGCCTTTTTAGAATTGGAGGAATAGCTTCTAGAGCAGGATACACTGCAGAATCTCTTTGTTTTAGAGTAGAAAGCATCTCGTACACCAACCATACCACACATCTCACAGGTTGCTGCATCAAGAAGGAGGGAAAAAAAACAAAAAATTCACACTATTAAACTAATGAAACCGACGGAAACCAGCCTGTTCTGTAGGGCTACATTAATTGTCTGAAACAGTGACGTTTAATTAGCATTTTTCCAATTGCATGTTTTGGTTGTGTGAACCTTTAAAATCAAACAGTCTCAGCTTTCAAATACTTGTGATTTCATCACAAAATCTAAACAATAATTGTGGTTTTAACTCTTCGAGATCATGTAACACATCACTATATGGAACGTATTTATCCTAGATGAAATGCAAACCTTAGCCTAATTCTTTTTTGTTAGGTAGGTTTTGTTTTGTTTTCTTAGGTTGTCAATTTTCCATAATTTTAGAAATCAGAAATTATATTGTAGCCATGAGCGATTTCCATAAACAGAAAGTTGACCTGAAAATATAATACTTTCTATTTATTTCCAGAGTTAAATGAAAAACAAAACCAATTTGGTGTAATCAAAACTTTTGGACCCCACTATGTATGCAAATTACTAACCCATGCCTGCTTTTCCATCAGGATAGGTGTACACCTGGCCGTTGTTTTTGATGATTGGCAGGCTGGCGGGGATGCTGGGGACTTCATCCTCACTGTCCTCTGAGCTGGAGCTGCTACTGCTGTCTTCACTGCAGCTGTCATACCCGTCAAACATCCCGAACGAATCTCTCCTCTTCCGCTCTGAGCGGGGAGTGTGCTCAGCCTACACGACGAGGCGAGGAGTGAAAAGTGTGGAGAAAAAAAAGAGAGTAGAAAAAAACGACAAATTAATGGAAGAGCAAAGACAGACAAGGATTAAAGCTCACTTATATACCACTAATACTTCAATAAATGATTACCTTTGACATAATACAGCCTGATTAATATTATAGTCAGTGATAACCATAATCTTTATATTAGTTCATCAACGCTTTAATGAGCTGGGAATTAGGAAGCAGATCACGTCACATGAATAAAATTAAAGGTTCTCATGGGTCACAAAAAGCAAATATCATGTAAAAAGGGTCAATATCATCAGCACCCAATATCCCCACAGCACATTTCAAGACAGGAGACAGTCAAAGCAAAAGAATCTCATTTAATATTTCCATATGGCATCTGGTGTATTTTCCAATTCTTCATATTTATATTTTTCACAGTTTAAGCACTAGACTGGTGCAACAGACACGGATTTGTCCAAACCACTGTGACCTGATTACAGAATGAATTTCAGACTCTTTTCCTCATCTGAACGCATGCCATTTCCATTACCACCTGCTAAAATAGCATTTTTCTAAAAATCTAAAAATTTTATATCCCCCTAACCCACCAAAAAAAGTTATTTTTAGGTCATATCACAACACAAACATACATATTTGTTGTGCCTCACACCTAGTGAGCTTTCTACATAGACAGAACGTTTCATGAAAACGTGCTTAACGCGTTTATGATCCCCAGAAATACTGTCTACTGACTATGTTTTGAGACACAACCATAAACACAAACATTTACACATGGGCCTGCGGGTATATTTCACCTACACAAAACACACACATGATCAATTGTATTTGCACCATTTAGTGAGACAGCTCGTTTGAATAAGCTATTACATACCATAGAGCGTATTACGAGTGATTTGAATGAGGTAAATTTTGTAGTTTGTGTGACGAGCAGGATCTGTTTCTGACAACCAAAACAAAGAGGACGGCTAACACGGCTAGCCGCTAACTGCGCTAACGTAAATCAAGGAAGCGGGATCAAATAAACTCTTTCTTACCATATCCCTTGGGTTTTCCATTAGCCCTTCATGCAAGTCGGTACCTTATGTACGTTGTGGTATGGTCCAAGAGCCCCCCTGGGGGAAGGGCCGGGCTTGAAATTATTTTACTCTAAAGGAAAAAAATAACTCCAGTTGATTATCAACAATTGTCATGGCTCAAGTGCGCGTGCGCGTGGACCTAGAATGATTGACATGGATATTAGCCAATCACGGTTCACCTGGTCTGCACCTTAACACCATATAAGGTAAAAGGAAATGTTTCAGTGAGAGTGGATAATTACAGATCAAATAAATACCGACTTTGTGGTGCCATAGCAGATTTATTGACTATAACTATTAAATATAATATGTCGACGGTCATATTATATGACAGGATGAAATGATGGATGGGGTGATAAATGTCTGGATGTGTGGCCAGCTTAGCAAATGAGGACAGTCTTGTAAAGTTCAGTGAGGTGTGCTGTTGTAGTCCTATTATAAAAATGTAAATAATAATATATAAAATAAATAAATATATAAATTATAAACCTTATATCATTTTATACCTTTCCAAACCTGTTGTGTTTATCAAAAATACATTTTCACTGTCCTTTTAGTTAGCCTACGTTTGAGTCATGTTGTGGCAAACACACTGTGGCAGAAACATGTTTTTAAATTTTATAAAGTTTTTAGTAGGCTAAATTTAATTCTGACATTTATATAATAATTATTGCTAGAAAATTGTAAAATCAAACAAATAGATTTAAATTGGATTTGAATTCAGACCTTGAGGAGGTTGATGATTAACATTTTCTTAAGGTTAGGCATATCCTTTCTATAATCATTTATTGAAAAGGGATAAATTGGATTTGAATTGGGTTTTTGTTGAGACCTTGAGGAGATAATCATTTATTGAAAAGGGAAAAAAGCGTGTTATCGTATTTTTTATTTTTTTTTACAATAGATCTACAAACAACATTACAGTAATCATATTTTTTTGTTATCCTTACTACATCACGTAACATTAACATACTTTTATTTTACTCAAAAGCAGCATAAACTATTTGAACTTGTCATACACAAAGAACAATCAGTAATTTTGCATATTAAGTTGACTGCTTTATTTATGGATTAAGCATTACATTTTCATTTAATTTTTTGCTGTTTCTCACAGTTGCATTGTTTAGTCTATGCTTTCTAAAAATATAATGGAAGAGATATTATCTATTTCCATTTCCATGTTTTCTGCCATTGCGGTTAGCTCCTGGTTATTTCAATTACATGCACATAACATTTTGCATATTTTAACAACTTTTGAATTATTCTATCATTATTTGTAAAAAAAAAAAAAAAAAAAAAAAAAAAAAAAAAAAAAACGTGCATTCATTACATCCACTTTATCGCAGAACAATGATCCAAAAACCATCATAGGACTGTCTTCACTCAGCTCGTTAAAAAAAACAACAACATTAAAATGGGGTATAATAATATTCTTTATTTGATTGTATACACATATATACTGCAGCATTCAATGTAATAAAACTCAATTCACAACATAAATATTTTTGACAGAAAATGAGAAACAGTTCAAACAGTACAAAAAAAAGTAACCCATCAACATAAACTGAACCATCTTATCACTGACAAACACAAAACAAAGAAGCTTTGGTGCTACACTGCAACAATAATGAGGTTCCTAACTAACTCAATCATGAGTTCCCTGAGCTCTGCTCTTCAACTGTCTTTCATCTGTTCTTCAGATGATCAATGAAATGCAAAGAATGACTGACGTAACCTATTATACGTAAATGAGATGAACACAATGAGAACACAAGCGTAAACATCAAAAAAAATGAACCATCAAATGTCTTCATATGTCCCAAAAAGTTTAGACAAGATATAAACTTCTGAAACCATTCCTTATATGAGAGAACGTATGCAGTAAATAAAGGCGGTCTGAGCAGGTGGCATAGTCAAGTAAGGCTCTTTCTCAGAGACAGGAGGCATGTGCAGAATGCTAAATGAGGATAACGACTGGTCTCTGGGGAGGAGAGGACAACACAGGGAGAGTGACATCATTAAATCAATCATCTGGTCTTAAATGGGACATTATATACAGGAGCATCCAAACAATATATGAGATTAGATTTATGTTTGCTTACCAATATCAAGGCATACATGTCTTTGGTTTTTTGTCAGTTGAATTCCTCATCAATAGTGTCATCCACACTTCCAGAAATTGAGGCAACTTCTGAAAAATGACAAGAAAAAAAAAATAAAATGGCAAAAGGTATATCAAAAAGTACAGAAAACTACATTTAAATGTGCTGCTTACTTTTCTTTTCTTTTTTGCATTTTATGACCTTAAACAGACTAAAAACTAGTTTAAATGTGGTGATTATTAAAGAAATGCTGCTGATAAAAATAATTGTTTGCTAAAATTAATACTACTAAAAATCATTTTCATTAATTGAAAAGCTAAAATAAAAATAAATATTAGATAAAATATAAAAATGAGAAATTTGAAACGAATTAAACTGGAAAATATAACAATTAAAGCTAATTTAAAATACATAATATATTTTATATACACACACTGCAAACACTACCACCAATACATTTTATTTGTATACCATCTTTCATAAAGAAAAATGACATTTTAAATTAATTTGAATTTAAAATAAGTACAAGTAATAAGAAGCAAAAAGCAAAATCAAAGATAAGAGGAAATTAAGAGGGAAAAAACTAAAAGCAATAAAATAACAGCGTTTTTTTTTTTTTTTTTTTTTTTAGATGTGTCTGTTGTGAATGTGTGAAGCTTGTCTAATAGTTAAAAGGTTCCAGAATTTTGGGGAATAATTATATAAATAATTTTCATCACCTTAAATGAGCACCAGTAATAAAATGTAAGCATCTCTCCTTAAAGCTCAAACCCACGTGTAAAGTATAAAGTTGCAGCAAGGTGTATTAAAGCCCTTTAGTGAAAACCAGTCACATCCCACAGTGATCCAATGTGCTCCAATGTGTTAAGTTACAGTATATATGCTACACCTCTTGTTGAACTGTCTTCACCACAGTTGCCTTTTTCCGTTTTGAAATCCATGTTCTTTAGTTCCTTAAGATCTTTTCCTCCTTCTTCAGTTGCACTTCCTGCTTCATTATGCAGCATTTCTTCACTCAAACTTGACTTCTGGCATTTCACATCACTTTTTAGTGGGTGTGGTTCATCTAAATCTCCCACTGTAAAGGACTCATGTTTATACTCTTCTGAAGTCTTACTGAAGTTGCTTTCACAGCTGCTACTGTCACTCAGGGTGATGACCTCTGGATTTGCGTGAGGATGAGTCTGATTAGCTGGTCTGAGTGGCATTCCAGCATCTGACGAATCTGAACTCAGCTCAATCACAGAGGCTGAGGAAGCAGTGGTCTCATCACAAGATTCTGTCACATAAGATGAAGATGCAGTGGACGACTGAGGCATGGTGGTGCTGAGAGACAATTCAGAGGAGTCCCTAGAGGAAGTGAGGTAATAGCACACTTGTCTGATGCCGCCACTGCTGTTGCTGCTCTCAGTATTTTCACTGAAAGATGAGCCCGTATGTTCTGATGCAGATGATGCCATCTTATTCTTCCTGCTGTAACAGTGAGTCCCAAGAAAAACGTCATCATTAAGAGTGAAGGAATCCAGTGTTGATGTCACAGCTTCCACACAGGATGGAGATGGAAACGAAGATGAGATTTCCTGCACTGATGGCTCGTGTAATGGTGATGCAGTGGTTAAGTTATTCAGTTGGATAGGTGGGTCTAGCGCGGAGGAAGACGACTCAAGTATTTGGCTGACCAGATCACTCAGGTTCTGAGATGGAGTGGAGTGGATTAAGGAAGAGGAAGACATGAGTCCAAAACACAGGCTCTGGTCCACGTCGGCTCGCTCCATCTCCAAAGAGCTTGTGAGAGATGAAGACCATTCCAGCTGCTTGCATACCCATGGATATTCTGAACCTCCGAATACATCACCCCGAGGACTGGTTAAACTCTGCTGAACTGAAATACTACTTTTCAAACATTTGGGGTTGGTAAGATTTTTTTTTTTAATGTTTAAAAAAAACTTCCTAAAAGTTAATGAAAAAAAAATATTACAATTCAAATAATTGTTTTCTATTTTATTATATTATGAAATGTCATTTATTTTTTTATAGCACAATTGAATTTTCAGCGCCCATTACTCCATTCTAATATGCTGATTATGGTGAAAATAGTTTCTTTTTTTTTCAAGATTCTATGATGAAAAGTTCCAAAAAAGCATTTATTTGAAAAACAAATCTTTTGTAACAATATAAATGGGTTTTTTTCTTTTATTGTCATTTTAAATCAATTTAATGTAGCCTTGCTAAATAAAATTTAATGTAAAAAAAATATATATATATTTTATTGTCATTTTTATATTATATATATATATATATATATATATATATATATATATATATATATATATATATATATATATATATATATATATATATATATATATATATATCTCTCTCTCTCGTAGCCTTGCTAAATAAAATTTAATGTAAAAAAAAAATAGAAAAAAAATTTATATTATATATATATATGTATTTAAAGGCAATTTAAAAAAAATATATAAATTGCATGAACAATGAAGCTGCCCATGTAAGTTTAAGTGTCTCAATTAATTTCTTCATTTCAGAAAACGTACCTGACAAACTGATGCAGGACATACTGAGCTCTGATGTTGCTCCGGTCATGTCGTCCTGCAAAAATGTAAACAATGATTCTCTTAGTGCTGCTTCCACCTGCAATACACTGTAAACACAATCCATATATATATGTATCTTACCAGCATCTTCTGCAGTGATCTGTTCTCATCCCAGTCTCCCCCCGGCCCAATCCCTTCATCCTCACAGCTCACAGCATGACCGAGACGAATCAACTCTTTACCGAGATCCAGAGCCTGAGACAGACCACAGAGGATTAAAACAAAGTTTCACAATTTCAGAAAGAAATGTAAGTGATGTCTATCAATGCCAACCTAATATAAGATTATAAATAATACCAAAACACGGTATCAGAAGAGGTAACCTATGATTTGTGCATTCCTGTACCTCAAACAGTACAACATGGCACTAGAAACACAAGGTCATGGGTTTGACACCCCAGGAATTAACTGATAAAATGTTCACCTAAATACAAAGATTAAAATGTAATATATTATAATATAAAATACTCTAGTTTGAAGTGCCCGCCAACATCAGAATTTATACCACAGCTGTGATGTTGACCTCTAACCTTTCCCTGGCTGTTGTCATAGAGTTTAACGCTGGGCCAGGAAGAGATCTCAGAATGAGAATAACTGTACAATTTGGCCAGTAAAGGTTTCCATTCAGCACAGTACGTCATGTGCTCAAAGTCATCCAGGGCTGCCTCAGTCCAAACCTCTCCTGAAACAAAGTACGAAAAGATAACTTTTTTTACTTTATTCTGTGGATAACACTTAAACTTCACTGATAAACACCTGAAGATCACTCTTTACCTGCAGGACGAACCCCTGCTAAGCTGCACTCAATGGCTTGAAAGGGCAGGCTCAGGAAGTCACTTCTAAACACCACAAAATAATACACCATCAGAAAGAGTACTGTATACACACCACTCCCAAAATGCATCTGCGTTTATTCATAGAAGGAAAAACACAATAATCAAGAGCCTAATAAGCATATACATAGCTGATTCTGCGTTCTCCATCTCTTATTTACCTCATGCTTCGTAAATGTTCCCGTGGAAGCTCTCCGTTGTCCCCAAAGTCCACGTAATACAAATCCACCAGGCCAGAGCCCAGAATTCCCAAGACTCGAGCACGATTCCACGTGCCATGGTCCCTGTATGGAGCAGCCACTATATCTCCAACAATAATGGTCTCCACTCTGTGCTCCTGTGATAGGAGAAGATAGAATTCACTCATTTATCAGGGTCATGGATCCTACGTCAAGTGGGGTCAAGCAAACTTACTTGTGAGGTATCACCGTTGTAGAAACGGCTCATTTCGGCCGTCAGTTTATCCAGCTGTAGAGATCGGACCCCCAGAATCTGGATCCAAAAGTGCTGAGGATTCTCAGACGCAGACACATACACCTCCAGATGCTCATCAGGCTGGAAGCTCAGGTCTGGACTAGGAACTGGTAAGAAAAGACTAATTATTAGTTATTTGGTCTTCTATAGGGGTCTAAATATGATTCCTCAGTGGGGCTGAACAATTTAGGGGGTAAAAAAATTATAACTGCAATTTTTCAAATAAAAATTCTGAAGATTCTGCAGCAAAAAAAAAAAAAATACATACATACATACATACATACATACATACACACAAAAATATACATATACACACACTCCAGGTTTGTAGGGGCTGCACAATTTGCCCCCCCCAAAAATCATAGTGATTATATCTCAATATGGGTTTTATTATTAAATAAAAATATTAACAAATTACTACTATTTAGTTATATTTGTAATATCAATATAGTAATATACCCATAATTATAAACTAATATAGTAATAATAATCATACTAATTTAGTACTGTTTAATTATACATTGGCATTCAAATAATAATACAACAACAGTACAACTGTAATTATACATTGGCATTCAAATAATACAACTACAGTTTAACTGTTATTTTGTTAGAAAAAAAATAATAAAAAAAATGTAATATTGCAGTTTGTTAGAGAAAAAAAAAACGTTTTTTAAGAAAAGGTAAATGTATTACATTTTTAACAGAAAAAGGTAAAAACGCAACATTAAATTCTAATAATAGCTACAATAGTATCTGAATGATGAAAATGTCATTTTTGGCAATTCCTTTAATTCACTGGCCTTGTGAAGGTGGGATTGACGAATCTTACTTTCAAATTTGGAGATCTCCAAAGGCGATTCTGGAGAGAGAATCTCCTCCTCCTCTGATTTAAGAGAGTTTTCAGCAGTATCACTGTTGTCGGTGAAGCCGTTGACCGTCACAGGCCCCTCTTGTTTAAGCTCAGTCACTGAGGAAGGTAAATCTTTTCCATTAAGCTTTAATAATTCATTCTCCAGTCCTTGAGCCTTGTTTAACTGCTCGGTTTCTGGCAGTTTCCTTTTCTGACGCAGGGCAGAAGCCTGACTTATTCGCTTTCGTACAGTTTCATTCTCTATGACCTTCTCCATGATCATTTCCTGTTGAGCCTTGTTTAACTGCTCGGTTTCAAACACTGGGTCTGACTCACTGTATGTGTGCATAAAACCTGTGTGTGAATGCAGAAACGTTTTCTAAACCACACGTACGCTAAAATCTCACCTTTGCACTTTGAATCTCCTTGCGTGTGCCTGTAATTGTGATCTTGCCCTTCTCCTCCAAGCTGCGTCCACGATCTTTGGAGCAGTTCACCCTGGCCCCAGAGACTCTGTTTATGAACTTCAAAGTCTCACCACCACGACCTGAAGCAAGCAACATTTCAAACATTTTACACAAGATTATATGCTGACAGAATGAAGCGAAGCACAAATGCTCTAAAAATACAACAATAGGCACTTTTACTTAGAGTTAATTGTACGCCAACCTATAATTCGTCCAAAAGCCGTCTGAGGGACGTCTACGACATCGGTGAGGACCTCACAGTCGGTGGCCAGTTTCTCCAGAGCACACTGCGCCACAAGAATCTGCTCCGGTGAGCCCTGAATCAGAAAATTCACCAGGCTCTGCTCTTCAGTGTTCGGCAGCACATTTATCTGGGCACCAGATTTCTGATTCACCTACACAAACGTGAGAGTTACAAATTGTATACCTTTTTCGTCAAATATTTTTTTTGTTTCTCTAGAATTTGTTTTAAACATCATAACTGTTAAATAATGTTTTGTAATCAAATTTTATAGAGATTAGTACACTCAAAAAGAAAATATCCTAACATACTTACAACTATACCTTCAATGCTTGTCCAATACTTTGTTGATTCACAGTCTTGGAAATCACTTAAAATTAGCCAATTCAATTTAAAATATTGACATTTAACATATAATTATAAAATTACATAAACATAAAATCCTTAATACTCATATTAGTAGACACTTATCTAAAGCAACAAATGAGGAACATACTCATAGTAATACACATATATACACCATGTTCAAAAGTTTGGTGTCAATACGATTTTTTTTAAAAGAAATGATTACTTTTATTCAGCAAGAATGCATTAAATTGATCAAAAGTGACAGTGAGACTATTTTAAATAAATGCTTTTCTTTTAAACTTTCTATTCATCAAAGAATCCTGAAAAAGGTTTCCAAATAAATCAAATAACCACACCAAATCAGAATGATTACTAGCTGCTGAGAAATAGCTTTATCATCACAATAATAAATTATATTTTTAAATATATTAAAAAGAAAGCTATTTTAAACAAATAATTTCCCAATATTACAATTGATTAAATAAACGCAGCATTGGTGAGCCTAAGAGATTCTTGCAAAAATATTTTTTTAAAATCCTACAGGCCCCAAACTTTTCAACGGTACATTGCATATACTGTATAGTTCTAGTATCATGCAAAAAGACGGAACAAACACTCACTAGGTCTAGAAAGGTGCTCTGATATCTTGCAATAGATCGGTACACGTCAAGGGGAACAGATATTCTGGACTCCTCTTTGCTTTGGCATTGCACTACAGAATCAAATAATGGAATTAAGAATATCAACACTATACTATAACTTTTATACTTACAAAACAATTTCATTTTGGCCATCCGTGAGTGGAAAATGTATGTCTGCACATGGCAATTGTTCAGAGCGTTAAAAAAAAGCTTGCTAGAGTTCACAACTTACCACTGCTGCTTTGAATGTGACGGTAAACAAGGTATCCCACCGTGGCCCCCACAGAAAGGCCGGCAGCCAAAGCTACTTTCTTCCCAGAGCTCAGGCTCTTCCACGGCCCATCTTTCACCCCGGCCATCACTTGGGTCGGACCAACCGGTAAACTCCACCTAGAGACGCAGAACGAGCTGTAAGGTCCATGAACAGAGCAACACCCGAACTTTAGTCTGCACCATGTACGATTTTACATGGGCTTTCTTATTAGCGCCATGCAACACGAATGAATGGTTGATGACAACGGCAAAGATGGGTCTTCTGGTTGTCTTTCAATCCCAGAACAAAATCTGCAGATCTTTAATCAAAAGTTACTATTGGAGCACTCACTTATTAGTTCTAGCTAACCTTATTTTTGTTACCCAGTTGGCTAAATAAGGAGAATAAAGATCACATGTAACAAACACGACTCTATTACTGGATTTAGGACATTACAGGCTGTGGAAACCTTTCTGAAACACATTAGCTCTTTCAAACATCACAATTAACAACACAGTCTTTGTTTTATTAAACGAGATTTTAAAGTTCAAGCACACAGCAAAGCAGAGGACTGGACAAAGCTGCAATAACGACATGTTTTGTCTTCTAATCTCCCTGACCCAATGAAACCTCTAATCCAATTATTTGCATTTGCATGAGGTATTTCTGCAAAAACTGCATCAGCTGAAGGATAAAGCAGAGCTTCAGCGCAGCATTGATGCATAAAGCGGTGGGCGTCCATCTTGCAGACACACACAGGAGCAACACCATGCAGAATGATTCTCACTGTGAAAACAGGGCAGTGGGGCTGTAGCTCAGAAACACACGGGGTTTAGGGACGTCCACGTCCATCTTGGACCTCAAACCTCCTGTGCTACCTCTCTTCAGCAGGAGGAACAGGCAAAAGAGTGAAATATAAATTAAATACAAACACTAGCTGAAGGCACCATCCCGATTCCTTTTAGCATGTCAGGAGCTCCTCAACTGGGGGAACTAATAAATAACCATAACAAGCACATGCACCATGTAATACACTGCTTCTTTTTATTTTTAAAATATAAAAAAGACAAAAACAACAAATGCATATTGAAGGTCATTTCACATTTCATTTAAAGCCAAATCAATGTTTAATTGTAATATTGCAGTTTGAGAAGCCCTCACAATAAGCCATATTTTTTTACATTTAGAGATTAATAAATGATATGCAACCATTGTTGTTATTGTTAACTAAACCAAAAACAGTGAAAAAACGATTTCAGTAACTAAAATAACACAGAAATAAAAGAAAACTATACTTATTAGAAGAAAAACATACATTTTGAAAAGTTTAGTTGACAACTAACCGAGTGACTAAAATCTAAAGACGACAAAAATATGGAAACATTGACTGAAACCTTAAATGCTACCTGAAAATATAAAATAAAAGGTCATTTAAAATATTAATGAATGCTATATTATTTAAACAATACTAAAATAACACCGCATCCAATCTAAACTGATGTATTTCTGAGGTATTATTTTGCATTTGAAAAGATGCACATCTGCTGCACATGTGGCAGAACAACCAAAAGTGTTGGTCACTAGTCAGGGCCATAGGCCAAACCAGACTTTATTTGAATGTAGTTCTACTTCACTTTACTGCATTCTCTCTGCAAACCTCACTAAGGTTTAGCATGTGCAAATATAAACAAGACGGCATTCACGTGCATCAGTAACATCTACCTTTGCTGGGTTTTCTTTTGCTCATTGAAGCTGTAGTTTGTAACACTGCACCATTATCAGATACATGAACATTAAGATCATGCACGTGAATATGCGTGTGCAATTGTTAATGCAGCGTCTGTTAGCGCGTGATGGATGTCAATTCACAAAGGGTGCGGTGCATTTCTCGCCTTCTCAAACAATCAGTCCCGCGTTTTAAAGCCCTAAATGTTTTAAAAGCCTACGTCTGACATAGGTTTGTTTGGCTGGGTCATGCCTTTTCAACATATAACTTACAGCAGGTCGTTTGGGTTTTCAAATGGCATCTTCCTCGGACCCCTAATGCACAAACACCAGAACCAGATAAAGCACTAAAACAGATATTCCGATATATTTACCTCTAAAACGGTATAAAATGTGAAGAAACCCACGTAGCGAGTCCTTCAAATGATCTTATAACACCCGTCAGCGTGCTGCTGCTGATCCACCGCCGCTGCCGTGCTTCATTCTAGAGTACGCGCAGTTAACCTTTCAACTGTGATTGGCCAACATCCCGCTTGTCAACCACTAGATCCAATCACAACCTCTTTAGGTGCAGACAACGCCCCACTATTGGACGATTATAGCAACACACAGTGGGCGTAATCATTTCTTACAACCTTGATGGCATAATCAAGTCTTGATTTAAGTCAAACCAGGGAATGTGATTTTTAATGTTTATAAAATGGAATAAGTAAATAATAAATTAAATAAACCTTAAAATTGTTGTTAAAGTGTTTGAAAAGCTGAATATTAAAACTCCTGTAATTTTTTTTAGTCAATATTTTATCACTAACGACTTTGAGTTATTACAGTAACAGACTGTGAAATATAAAATATCTGAACTACATTAAAGCACATTAGTTTTGCCCATATCTCTGAAAGAAGTATTATTTTGGATTAACATGGACTCATATTTTGGCCAGAAGGATCAATGTAGTGTTAAAATGCCTTATTAGTGGATTTATTTATTACAAACATGCAGCTTTTCACTTCACAAGACGTTTACTTAAATCGTGTGAATGTATGAATGAATTAATCTTTTTTTTTTTTTTTTTTTGCTATTTAAACTCCTATTCTAATGGCACCCATTCACTCCAGATGATCCATTGGTGAGCAAATGATGTAATGCTAAATTTCTTCTTCAAATCTGATCCAATGAAGCGACAAATTCATTTACATCTTTGATGGCCCAAGAGTACATTTTTGTCAAATGATCATTTTTGTGTAAACTATTCCTTCAAATATTGCAGTATGTAGAACTGCAGACTACAATATCATAAGCGACTTTCATAATGAAAGAGCAAACCTTTTTTAAATGAACATATTTATTAACATAACATTGGTCACAAATAATCTCTGGGGAAGGGGAGAAATCAATGTTAAAGACATCTTAAAAAATACAAACTGTACAACATTTATAAACCTTATGAACATTCATAAATAGCAAATATATTGGGTCAATCAGTGTAGGTTGTAGCCCAGGCATGTATTTTGCAGAGGTTCTGAACAGCTCCATAAAAGGGCCTGATTCACACTCCTGGCTTAAAGATTGTCTGACTGATGGAAAAAGATCAGCAACATTATAATCCATGCATGACTGAGTCAACATATTCAATGTTCAGCAGATGAGTAAATCAAGAAAACCTTGCATTCTTATGGTCTTTATCATGCATACATCAGGAAATAAGGGAAGAGAGAAGATTTCAAAAATAATTACCAAAAATTTACTGTATATAAAAAAAAAAATGCTGCTCCCAAAACATTTTTCCTGTTACTACCATTTGTACATAACAGAAGATCAGTGTTCATTAAAACAAATTCCCCGTTATACTGATATACTATTTTACAATTTTCTTAATTGTACATTTTTTATACCACTGATTTAGCACCAATTAAAAATTAACTACTTCTTAATTTCTCCGCTAAGTCTGTATTTGGGCTGCTTAGTAACACAGCCATGATCTTGAACGAAACCATCAAACCACAACAACAGTTATGTTACGGGGCAGTATAACCTCTAAACACATCATAAGACCCGCCTTCCTGTTGAATGAGCAGGGAAAATAGAAGAAAACACGTAACATGCATTGCAAAAATGTACACTTATGAACATTCAGTGCCTATAACAATCTCTAGATGCATTATGGAAAAGGCTGTTAGGTTGCAATCATTTGCTGTTTAGATGTACAGACGTGTAAATCATTTCAAAATAAATATCAACATTAGATTAGAAATTACAGTATGTATTTGTGGTTTAAACTTGAGCATAACAGTGAGACAGGAACAAAAAGGCAGGAAATCAATAAATTAAGACATCTTGCAGTAGTTCATTACATAGAAAAATGGGATAGATAGTGGATTATTGGAAAGAACGGTTCTTTAGAAAATACTAACTGGGTTCTTGAGTATAGGTTCTATTTTTAAAAATCTACCACTTTATACAGGTCTAGCAGCAATTTAAAGGGACAGTTCACCTAAAAATGAAAAATCAAACTGATTTATTCACCCTCATATCATTCTAAACCTGAATGAACTTCACTATATGGATACAAACAATTAACACACTCTACTAAATATCTCCTTTTATGTTCTGCAGATGAAATAAAGTCTAACAGGTTTGGAACAACATGAGGGTGTGTTGATGACAATTGCCATTTTTGGGTGGACTATCCCTTTAAATTTTCCTTTTATGAAGTCTAGGTTAAGTCAGAGGTTTCAGGTTACATTTTAGTGATTTGCACTATTATTGGAAAAAAAGGAATGCTGGTAATTTGGAGATTAGCTGGTCACTATCAGAAAATAAATTTAAATGTATTTTTTAAATAAGCACATCTGGTGACACTGTAATTGAGCCCCTTATACTCCATAGCTGCAGCCCAACTAGATACATTATAATAATAATAAAACCTATTAAAATCATGACGTTGCCTAAATTATATTAGCAATCAGCTAGAGGTAGAACAGAATAAAAGTTCAATATCCCTCTTTATCAGTAAACACTGAATTCTCTGGATGGGGGTGAAAAAAATAATTACTAATAATTACAAAATAAAAAAATAATAATAATTTAAATAAGCCCACCCCATCCAGAATTAGATAGAATTATTTACGATGTTCTCTAATGAATATCTTGTAAAATGTGCGTTGAGAAACCAGGCAAGTGTTGTCTTGCATGCAAATGTATGCAAAAAAACAAAAAACAAAAAAAGAAATCAGTGCATTCTGGCTTACAATCACATATGTTAAAAAAAAAAAAAAAAAAAACTATAGACAGAATGAGAACAAGTTAGAACATTCTCCCTTCAGCTGGAAAGCTATTGCTTTGCCTGGTTAAAAAGTCTTTGTTTTGACTGAACTTTAAAGTAAAAATAGAGTTTAAAAGAAGACTAAAAAAGATTCCAGCTACTCATGCATTTCATCTGATATTGATTTGTAAGAGAAAATGAAATGTAAAGCCTGACTGATTCTAGGCAAGCTAGTAAATGAGTTTGCACAGTCTCCCACTGACTGCATCTGATTTTGGAAGCTTAGCTTCTCAGCTAAGTTGCTCTAGCTGATAAGTTCTTGTAAATGAGTTAACTTGATCACAAAAGAAAACAGAATGAAATATTTCCCCTCTGAATATGAGGTAAGTTGTGGTGATGACATTCACATTATAACCTGTTAAAACAGGCTTCAACAAGCTCGTATGATGTGCTAAATGAACTGCACGTGTGACAAAATACGAACACAGAGAACCTACAGCTAAAGCTCATCTCATGAGCGGTCAACTGTCTCGTGTTTGAAACAAAGGAAATCAATAAAATCCCCATTTCACAATATCTAATAAAAAAAAAAAAAAAAGCTAAAAAAGTAAGAAGAAAAATCATGCTAATTTAGCCCTCTGTTGTAAATTTTGGTATATATTGTCTATATCGTGCATTACAGTTTCAGGTTTTGAAAGGGATAAAGGAATGGCCTCATTGAAAAACAATCCCTCCATTAAATGACCCTGTCCAAACCAAAGCAGCATGCAGGTGAACATCCCTCAAATAACACAGATGAAACCTTTACTTTGAGTAAAGCCTAAATCAAAAGATAGTTTAGGATCTCACTGATTAAAAACGCAGCCCTCAGTGGCATTCGTGGGAGAAATAGAGTTCCGCCCATTGGAGGTGTTGCAGAAAGCACTCTGCTGGGGAAAAAATCCAAAGTCTTCATCTTCTCCACCACTGAAATGAACATGACACTTAAGTGTCTGGTACAAACACAGGTCAGAAGGGAGAGTTCATCCCAAGCTTAGTCTCAAACTGAAGCTTCTGCCTCTTCTGGTAGCGCACTCGTACCCTGAAATCAGAGCCATATTTTCATAAACCGTTGGTTATATGATTAATGGTTTATATACTGTAGGCTAGATTTAGCCTCATTTAAAATGGAAAGGAATCACATAGGAAATGAAATAGTACATTCTGTCAAAATAGTGAAATAGTGAATATTATAATTTCAAATAACTAAAAAATAACTTTTCTATTTTAATATTTATTTTATAGTTATTTATTCCTGTGCTGACAAAGCTGAATTTTCAGCAGCCATTAACTCATGATCGTTAGATGAATTTTTAGGTCTAATATGCTGATTTGCTGCTCAAGAAACATTTCTTATTATCAATGTTAAAATCAGTTCTAACTGCTTAATATTTTTGTGGAAACAGTGATAATTTTTTTTTTTAGGATTTTTTGAAGAATGATGAAAGTTTAAAACATAATTGTCTTTACTGTCACTTTTAATTAATGTAATGCGTCTTCCTTACTGAATAAAAGTACTATTGTTATTAATATTTTAATCTAACTAAACTCAAACCTTTAAACAACAGTTTACATCGTGGCCTATTCCTTACATAAAGCTATCATACAGCTTCAGATGACTTGGAATATTTTAAATGAGTCCAATGGCCTACTTTCATTTATAAATGAGTTAACTGTATGAAATAAGCAACAGAGAAAGAAAGTCATTTAGGGATGGTAATGGCATGAAAGTGAGTTTTCTTTTGTTCCCTCTACATTAAAGCAATTCATCCTCTTACCTGATTTCATGCAGTTTTACTGCTTCATTGATTAGCACCACAAGTACGATGGACAGAGAGACCAACAGCCAGACCAAGAGGGGAATGTGATGTAGCGTGAAGACCAGCTCTGTACTCCTGTCCTGCCACAACTGATAATCTATCACAGCTTGAACCACCTGTCCCAACAACCTGCAAGAAAAACCATTAGCAAAGTGCTTTTAAATGATCTCAGCCAAGTGAAAATACTTTTAGCATGTGACTTTGATACTATAATAACCATTCTCTACATTAAACACTTACACCACAAGCACTGTGAGACACCACCATGTGTTACTGAAGGGGTTCCTCCTCCACAGGGGTTGTGAACGGTGCACATAGCTCAGAGAGATGACCACTGAAAAAGAGAAAGAGAGATGTTTGTTTCACTCAGATCCATCTCGATAAATTAAATATTCAAATGACAATGTATTTTATTAAAGTCACCTGTGTGCAAAGCCAGAAAACCTGCCATGATCTTCTGAATCAAAAGCAGCCCATTGGACAATTCACCAAACCACTGCGGGCCATCCTGGGAGCTGTATACACTAATTATTGATTAGCGTTCATAACTAATTCATGGCGTCTAAACACAGAGAAAATGACATTCAAGTGTTTGTGTACCTGGATATGAGTATGTGAGAGCAGCTGATGGTGCGGTTATCAATTTTTGTGAGGTTAGCTGCTCTAGAACACACTTCCTGTAGAGAAAACCCAAAGCCGACTAAGTAGGCTAACATTGTCAGACCAAACTTCAACAGGAACCAGCCCAGGAAGTAGTGCTGAGTCTGTAGGTTGGAGTCAAAAATAACACGAGAGCGTGTGAGTTGTGTCAAGCGTGTTTAAATAGTTTGCAGTTTAAACCGAGTGCATTGTGTGGTCTCATGCCTGACCTTGCGTGGTATGGAGTCCAGATTCTTTCCAGTAGCGACTGTCATCACTGAACTGTCAGGAGGTTTTCCCAGGAAGGACACACTGTGAATGGCAAGATTTTTATATATAGCTCGCCGATATGACAGAGTAACCTAGTTTTACTAAAATGAAACATGTAGGCATCTTTTTTGTGTTTTCTTCCCTATTACCTTAGCAGTGGGTAACAGAAGCAGGAAAGCCACAGTATGTCTGTGATATTCATGGGAGGAGGCAGCTGAATAAGGCAGGCCAGGAACTACAAAACCAAAACATCAAGTACAAATATGAATTCTGTTCATTTTACTTCCTGTAAACAACATGCATGTCTATTTTTTCTCACCTGAATGATGACCAGTGTCAGTTGACACTGCAGTAGGAAGAGGAAGCACTTGCGAATGCCGTAAGTGGTGTGTCTCGCCTGAAGATACAGCACTTAGATTTTAAAAAAATTTTTTTTTTTTAAGAAGTTTTTATTAGACAGAGTCAAAATATACAGGAACTTTTGATGGGGGAATGGGATTGGGACTGGTTTCAAGCAAGACCCTACAGCGTGTGTGCATGCCAGAGCTCCCCATACCTGCTCTATGAGTTTGACCATGCTGACACTCTCGCCCTGATGGAAGGACACGGAGCAGGCGAGGCTGTTGAGACGAGCACTAAGCCCCAGTGGAGACAGCTCATCACAGTCTCCATTCAGCCCGCAACCCGCAGCATACCCAAATGTCTCCCATGAGCACCGGGACGGGTACAGAGGATCCAGGGAGATACTAAAACACACAGAGAGAGGGTTTCCAAATTCAAATGAGGCATAGAGTACTCTATAAGAAACTTAATTTCTTAGGCTGATGTACACTATATTTAATTATGTCAGTGACAAAAAAAACTCAAAGCTATCTTTTTAGTTTCTTGAAAATTGCTACTCTTTAGATTGCCGCTTTGCATAAGATTATAGGTCTTATTTAATTCTGGTGTACAGTGACTTGTGTGTTACCGACCTGATGTCACTCTGCAGAAAAAGGCAGCTGTTACGGAAGTTTGCAGAGCTCCCCAAACAGCACGTCACCTCTCTGTTCTCCTGCATGATCTCCATCATTTCACACATTGCTGTCAAACACAAATATTTAGAAGGTTCAACTCAAGTACACTCGCATTTAACACAAAAGCCACAAAACTTTTTTTTAATTCGAGAAGCAGTTTAATTTGGATATCCATCATAACAGAAGAAAAGCTGATCACTACTTTTGCTTCAAGCTGACTTTAAAGCTGGTATTGAGGCTGACTCACTTTCTGGGGTGCAGTCTGTGAACAGGGGCACCAGTAGAGGCACATTGTCCATGTTCTTCAAATGTGGGCGAACCTGATGAATGCCACGAGGCAGTTTGGCCTACAGAACAACAGAGAGAAAAGAGCATCAATCAGTATTAAAGAAAGTCCTAAACATTTCAAACGGCAAACATTTATAACACCTCTGAGCAGAATTAAAAAGTCTATGTAAAGAAACTTTAGGAGGGCTTCTGTGCCACATAAATCTGGCATTACAATTTAATTCTAAAATCTAATTGTACTGCTATTGCTTACTCTGTTGCAGTCTTCTAAGAAACTGGGCACATCACTGTCAGTAGGCTGGAAGCTGGCGAGATCTGATTGGTCCTCAGGCAGTAGTGGGCCCTCTGCATCATCACGAGAATCTAAGAAGAGAGGTTGGATCATTTAAATGTTGTGTAAATCTTGTGTAGGCAGACAGAAAAACACACTTACCATGAAGAAGGTCATCATGTAGAGATCCTGCTTGGCTTGGGCTGGACGGAGCACCATCGCAGTGACCATCTCCGTTTGGGGTCAGAGAGATGTGACAGTTCCAGCCCGTCTCCAAACCCATCTTCTCTGCAAACACCTATAAGCAAAGCCAACATTAAGAGGCGACAAAATATGACACGACAAATGCATCATGTTTTTATTGAGTGTGTTTTCCTATCAGTGTCATACTTTGCTACGCAGCTCGTCCTCCATGGAGAAGTACACAAAGCGGATACAGGCTCCCACCAGGTTCTCAATGAGCCGTACAGTGTCCAGTCGGGCCTGGAACTGGGACGACACCATTCCCATGAAGATCTGACCACTCAGAGCCTGCACACAGTCCTCCTTCTCCAAACCTTCTCCAATACCCTCTGAAACACATACAGTACACAAACATGTTAAGAGTTGGTGAGTTTGATTCAATTCAGTGAATCAGTTTAAACCATCCACTTCTATCTACAAATCGGAATCTATCTATCATTCATCCATCCATCCATGTATTCATCTAACCATCGGTCTATCCATCTATGTTTCTATTCATCCATCCATCCAGCTATGTATCCATCCATTCATCCATCCATCCATCTAAATATCTATCTATCCATCCATCCATCCATCCCTCCATCCCTCCATCCATCCATCCATCCATCCAGGCATGTATCTATGTGTCTATCCATCTGTGTTTTTTATTCATCCATCCATCTACATATCTGTCTATCCATCTATGTTTCTATTCATCCATCCATCCAGCTATGTATCCATCCATCCATCCATCTAAATATCTATCTATCCATCCATCCATCCATCCATCCATCCAGGCATGTATCTATGTGTCTATCCATCTGTGTTTTTTATTCATCCATCCATTTACATATCTGTCTATCCATCTATGTTTCTATTCATCCATCCATCCAGCTCTGTATCTATCCATCTACTTATCTGTCTATACATCTATGCATCTATCCAGGCATGTATCCATTGGTCTATCCGTCTATGTATCTATCATCCATCCATCCATCCATCCATCCAGCCACATATCTATCCTTTCCTCCAGCTATCTACATATCTGTCTATCCATCTATATAATCATCAATCCATCCATCTAGCTTTGTATCTGTCTATCTACGTATTGATCATCCATCCATCCATCCATCCATCCATCCATCTACATATCTGTTTATCCATCTAACCATCTGTCTCTATTCATCCATCCATCCATCCATCCATGCAGCTATGTATCCATCTATCCATCCATCCATCTACATCTGTCTATCCATCTATGTATCTATCCAGGTATGTATCTATCTGTCTATCCATCTATCATCCATCCATTTACATATCTGTTTATCCATCTATTTATCTATCCATCCATCCGTCTAGCTATCTATCCATCTACGTATCTGCCTATCCATTGGTGTATCTATCCATCTATTTGTCTGTCTATTCAGCTACATAAACATCTATCTACCTACAGTATGTATCTATTGGATCAGCTGATCACTAGACAAACATATCAAGATATATATTTTAGCTCTACTGTCCAGACTGTGAACTGAACAGACAATGTCTCTTACCATCAGAGCTCCAGCTGTTCCTGCGGCTGCCGTGTTTGATGGGGGTGGTACTGGGAAGCTCCACCCCAGAAAAGAGCATGGGGCCTGGAGCCAGCTCCACACATTTTCCATTGAGCTGTCCAGACAATGCCACCTGCATAGGCTTATAGGCGAATGCAGAACAATATCCTGACAGACAGGCACGTTGGTAGAAATCTAAAACCTTTTTCCTATGGGGCATAACACCAGTAGTTTAGTACACAAACAAAATTCTCCACTCTGCATATTAAGAAAACAAAACGACTAGTGTTTTTCAAGTAGTGTCTCTGACCTATCCGAGCCAGACAGCGGATAGATGTCCGCCCCATCCCAGAAATCTGTGCAGGCTTCCAGGATGAGGTCGGCCGAGCCGTGGGAGAGCATCTGTACATTATCTGAGTTCAAGAAGGCAAAGGTCAGTGACTAAACAAACCACCAGGGACAAACAGGAAGTGGGATAGTGAAAAAATGGACCATACTGGTAGTGCTGTCCCTGACGAACAGACTGATGAGGTGACTGATGGGGGGCTGGCGTTTGGTGAAGTGATGGACGCGCCGGGGAGCAGATTCTTTGGCATTCTCTCCGGAAGGAAGCTGATACAGAGCCAGATGATTCTCATGCTTAAAGAGTTCCCTCGCTCCTGGAGTGAAACCTGACATACAACAGAACAGGAAAGAACAACCCAGTAATCTTAAGAAAGGATGTTAAGTTTTTTCCAAAATGTTTTTCCATACTGTGTATTTTGTTGTGAGGCCTATATTCACTTGTAGCAATTAAAAGTAATGTCCGACTCCGTACACGGGCGATACTGCTCCTATATATTTTTAATTATAAACAATGCAACATTTAACCAATTAGATCTTTGTCAGGCATCAAACTAATCCGTCGAAACGTTGCAATATGAATCGATCAATAAATAAATAAATAAATATGGGTTTTTGGATGTGCACACCGTTTTGTATTTTCTTATTTAAAAAAATAAAAAAATAATTAAAACAAAAAAATAGAATGAGTCATTTTAAGTGTATATATTGGCCTCAAAACATAATACACAGTATGGCAATTTTTTTGATATTTGCTATGAGTTTTGCTGAAGAATACATTAAATTATTAGTGTTTTTTTTAAGACTAAGTGAGTTTTTAGTTTTATTTTAAATTTCCGTCAACAATACTAATACAGAATTTTCTGTTTAGGGCAGAATTATAATTCTAATACGATAAAAAAGACAATTTTCGATTAATCAGCCAAGAGATTTTAAAATCTAAATATTGAATGTGTTGAATAATGATAAAAAAAAAATGTTGTTCATGTTTGTATAGCCCTGTATTCTGGTTACAGACGGCCTACAGAAGCTACAGGAGTACAAAATTAATAAAAGATTATTGTGCAATATTATAAATCCTGAAAATATATGTTTATTAACATGCTTCACTCATTTACCTATAAGGCGAGATAGTTCACAGAGGCCCCAGGGAACATGAACTGGCAGAACCGCCCCGTGGCATTCCTGCAGCGCCATGTTTGACAAGTGGTCTGAAAATCTGCAGAGCTGCTGGGTGACGGTGGCATTGCACAGGTTCAACAGGATGTTCAAACCCAGAGGCTTCAAAGAGGGCAGGTGATTCTGCCAACCGGAATCATCAAACTGGATGCTGACAGGGTTCTGCTGATCCTGGGACAGACTTAACATCTCCAGATGATAGTCGCACACAAAATCTTCTGCTTCACACAGATCATCAACCACACCGCATGGCTGGAAATAGAGACACACACAAACACATGAACCAAACCGCAGAGCTATAACCTGAACCAGCTCTAGTAGTAATATTTAGATGTAGTCCTACCTGAGCAGCTTCTTCATCACAACCATCGGTGTCATGGCTGAAACTGGTGTTTGGAACGGGTGGTTTGGGGTCCTCGACGCTGCCGCTGGGTATCTGAGGAGCGGGCGGTGTCATGTGACGTCTCGCTGGGTTCCTGCTCAGCCATGTGAAGGGAGGGTTCAAACGCTGGTAAACACAGCAGTGCTTCGCCTTCCTGAGGCTAAACACAGAAAAACACACACACACAGACTGAAGCGCAACAAAGCACAGAGGCTAAAATAATAACTTATTCAAGTCCAACCCTATCAAATACAATTACATACTGCATTTTTGCAGTAACCTAATTCAAATCATCATAATTAAAAGAAATTATGATGCTCCAATCCAGCTATCAGCAGTACCTCGTCTCGTTCCTCCTCGCCCTCTGTCCTGCAGAGGGAGTTGACTGAAAGGTCGTCTCTGAGGTCATCCTGGCTGTCATGAGGAGGTTCTACTCGTCCGCTGAAGAACAGCACGGTCTCTGGACTGGGGTTGGGCCAGGACAGAATGCCCTGCTTATCCACACAGCACAGCACCTATGAGAGGTCAGAAAATATGATGAAACAAGATACTTTCTCAGTTAATAAAGCTTATGCTATTCTTTGAATTTAAAGCAATACTAATGGAATAATTTACAAGCAAATGTCTATTACTTTCACCAAATATTTTTCAAGATTATTGCACAAGATTGCTACAACAATACTGTTAATGCCACCCACGGTATTGATCATAATTAAGTTTTAATTAAAAATTATTTTTGTGTACTGTTGATGAAGAATAGTTAAAAAGCTATATTACAACTACACTTCCCATCTAGCATGAGAACGATAAAGTATACTTAAATCACACAACATATGCAATGTTTATATTATGCTTAGGTTTATATGTTTCTAAATGCATTGCAAACTGATTTTAAATGCATATTTCATATATGATCATGTTTTGGACGTTTAGCTTATTTGCAGTACTGCATTCATGCCCTCTAGTCTTGCATTATGAAGCCTACTTATTTACTGTAAACACCACTTGACATTGTTTATACATACTCAGCATGTGTTGTAATTACTGTTTGTGGTAATTACCATCATGATACAGATGCAGTATCTCAAGGATGTAAACAAATGTTTAAGAATGTGGACAGGACCCAGTTCTTAAAATGGTCCTGCTATTAAACAGGCATACTGATTGACCACTAATCTAAATATCTGAACAGGAAAACTGCCCTCATGAATGTCTACAGCAATTACAGCCCAGCTGTAAATTGATAACTAGGTTGAAAATAAGCCAAAACGGTCCTTTCAAATGTATTCATTTTTAAAGTGAATATGAAATATTTTTCTTTCACCAAACTGCAAGTAATGTGACAACAGTGGGAGCACTTACAGTGACTGAACCCAACGAGTGCAGCAGACTGGAGGTATAACAGAGGGTCTGGGACTCTCCCTTCAACACACTGACCATGTGTCTCCACACACAGCGAATCATTTCCTGTACACAAGCACACACACACACAAATATGGAGTGAGTCTCATCTGCCCTGAGTGAAACTCAAATCCATGTATCAGCAGTTCTGGGTTTCGAATGGCTCTGCAAAAATGTTCAGGATTTATGAAACCTGAAACCTGGATCTGGGTGTCATCCTCAGACAAAACACACACAGACATTCTGACACACACATTCAAAGAGAGGCTCTGTAAGACCAAGCCTAGGATAGTTAGGCAAGAAAAAATGCAACAGTAAGCATGTCCAGTCATAGGTTTATCCTGGTGCATTCAAATATTTAGAGCTGATTCATAACGATAAATGCACCTTGCAGCAGGCAACAGGAAAAGGAAGACAAAATTCGAATAGACTAAACTGAAGATTTGACTGTGAAGCAAACAACTGTGAGGCAACAGCTACAGGAGAGGAAGAACTGAAAACTGTCAGTGGCAGGTGAATGGATCTTTCTGACACACATCAGAGGTCCAAGGATCCACCTTTAAAGTCAACAGGAAATAAAAACTGAACTGATTACTTTCTTAATACATGTTCCTGTTCTTATCTTTGATGATTCATCAGTGCATGTAAAGAAAAACTGATTGCCGTTCATCAAAACATCATTTTAAACCACACATCAACTGACTTTCAGCATATTAATATAATTTCTAAAGGTGACACTGTCATGTGACACTGAAGACTGGAGTAATGACTGCTAAAAATTCAGCTTTGCCATCACATGAACAAATTACACATATAATAAATATAATAAAATAAAGTTATTTATTTTATTATACTATTTCACAGTATTATAGTTAAAAAATTTTTTTTTTAAATGTAAAATATAACAAATACACCCTATCAGTGCATATAATTTGTGACGTATAACACCTCTGCATTGCAGGCGTCTCGAGTACAAATCCTGGCTTGAGTTTTTTAAATGTTTAGGGTTCTCACGATCCCACCCCCTCTCTCTCTCTCTTTTAGATTTATAAATAATAATTATTATTATTATTATATCGTAATATTTTAGATTTATAAATTAATAATTGTTAATTGTATGATCTTTTTATTTTAACAAACTTTTTAATCTTAGTTTATATATAAACTATATCTGTAAATATGTCTGCTGTAAAGATGTCAACTGTAAGGACTATACTAGGACATAGATGACCTTGAATCTATCAGACTCGGAAACTCCACAAAAGTCCAGTTTTGATTTCACTGGGTCTTTAAAGAAACATCATTCAACATATACACACACTCAGACTTTAACTGTGCACAGCTGTTAAATAAAAAACTGAGAAAATTAATGAAGGGCTTCTTAAAACCTCTTTCAATGTGTTTAAAATAAGAAATTAAACAGTGCAACATTTTCAGTCTGCTCATATGCCTGATCTCTCCATGCAGACAAATACCTACCACACTTTGGAAATTTTAAAGGGAAAAAACTTTGTCTTGATCATGCAGAAGTTCTCAAAATGTACATTAACTCAGATAAATGTAGTTCAGACAAGCACCACCACTATAGAGAGAGCGTATACTCTATCATGCAAACCTCAGGCAGACAGAAGGCGGGCAGGCAAAGGCCGAGGGGTCACAGGTCAGCGTGGGGGGGGGGGGGGGGGTGCCAAACTAACCGGCAGCACAAGAAGCAAAAAAGGAGTAAATAAATAAAAAAGACCGCGGGTGTATTGGCTGATTTTGCAAAGTTGCCCGAACGAGGTGAGATGAAGAATAAAAACTGAATAAAAAAATGGTGACGCATAAAAAAATAACAGGCTCTTTTCATACTGATCCTCTGATAAACATGTTGACATGACTAATAATCAGAACAAAAAGGTGAAGAAAAAGATGACGGTTGTGGCAGGGTCCAGAGCAAGGGAGAAGGATCACAAGAAGTGAGTGGTGAACGGGTGGAACAGGAGGAGGAATACAGAGGATATACCTGGGAGGACACCACTTCCGTGTAGCTGCTTAGAGTGTCCTCTGAGAACTTAGCAAGCTGGGACGAGAGAAAAGTCTGATTAAACACCTGAGCAGACGGTCAGCCCTCCGTTTCAACTCTGGCCTAAACGCTCCACCTCGGATCCACAATCCCTCCCTAAGCCTCTCTACTACAAATGTGAGCTGGGCCAATGAGCTTTACTTCCTCATGCAGTGTTAAAGTGGCAAATCAAAGTTACTACACACAGTAATCACAGACAGAGCGAGTTACAGTTTAGCAGCAATATCTGTCGGTGTGGGATTTGGGATGTTATGCATGAGTGTGAATTTTTAATGAATAGCATAAACAAGTGAATGAATGTGTGGTGTTCTGTCTGTCTTACCAGGCCAGTGGGAGAGTTACGGCTGGACTCGGCTAACACGCGGGCCTCTCCGTACGCATTCACCAGAATCCACATCACAGGAAACAGAAGAGGTAAAATGGGCAATACACCCATCATCTATTCATCAGAGAGCGCAAGAGGGAAAGAGAAATATTAATACCACCATTGTTAATATATAAAATGTTGGCATCAAATGTTTAGTGGATAAGGATAATGAGAAGGGTTGAAATAATTTACAATTTACAAATAGAAAAATGTATATTTCACTTTAATAACATCACTTTCCCAGGTCTAGAAATCACACAGAAACCAATTTCAGTGGAAAACCTGGTTCTTCCAAAAAATAAAAAAAAATTAGCAAGAAATATCCTGTTTTGTAAATGTTTTGGCTCATTTTGTGAGCTATGAACTTTTATCAACCTGCAACTGAAGGAAGTTGAAGGGTCCAGGGGTGAGACCAGGAGTGTCACAGAAAAACCGGATCGTGTTAACAGAGAAAAAGGCTACCTATAAATGGAAAAAGATGACCAAAGATCATAATCAGTAAATGGACACATTTTTACATTAATCTTTCTCATTAATTAACTGTTATGCATTATCACACATCTTGCAACTGGGACATGTGTGCATCATGACAGCTTTCACACTGACACTGTTTCACAACATTATTTTAGTTCAACAGGCTCAACAAAGAAAATCTACATACATACTATGCAATGTGAACACAGCAAACTGTTAATACGGGTGTGAAAAAGGATGTTGCTTGCATGTGAATTATGTGTGAAACAACCCCATTTTAAAAACTTGCACAGGTGGTCAGTTTTGTCATACCAATACAGCAGGACAGGCGAATTTGCCAATGATGGACTGCACTGTGAACCGTTCATTATCAAGGGCTGTGACTGGACGGGAGAGAGCCAGGTCAAGACTGTTCCTATTGGCCAGAAAAAGGTGATTAGTTACTATTAGCTGCTGTGAGAACACAAAAATGTTCACATATCACAAAGAAAGAGATGGCATGTATAGTTATCATTTCCTTAATTTAATCAAACCAAACATATTTCAGCATTTATAGCAAGTTAGTTTAGCTTGCATGTATTAACCTGACACTGTCGAGTATAGGTGTGCGCACCACCCTGAAGAGGCGGTACTGCTGGGGACTGTGGGGGCCCCTCCGCTCATTCCCGCGCGGCGAGGGAGGAGGAGAGAACGGCGGAAAAATGTCTCCTGGCTCCAGCACGATGTGTTCGTCGTCCTGGTAACAGAAGTTACAATGATTGAGAAGAACAGACAGAAAGTGCCACAGAACCCAAGAGAAACACTCATTAATAAAGCGTTCTCCAAGCTTTTCTTTTGTATAGTTTCAGATTACAGTGCAGAATACCAATATATAGTTCATAGAGGTATTTCTACTTCAGTAAAATCACAATAGCTTGATAGTGGATCTCTATTTAAAAGTGTACCACAATTTCCTAACCAGCCACAATGAGTGAAAGGTCATTCAAGGTTCTATTTCTAAGGCATTATGCTATGTAGCCACGGCCACTGAAAGCCAATTGGTCCAAAATCCCACTCATCAAATATAAGTGTACATTAAATATCTAACACTTCCTGATTGGCTGTGTTTGGGTCACACCGCTCAAGTAGTAACCGTACATGTAGTTACTGTGTTACTCTGGCAGAAACTATGATTACCGTGCAGTGTTGTTGCGGTAAACTAAAATTAAAACTACTAAACATTGTCTTTCTTCATTGAAATAAAGCTGAAAAAAAAAAAAAAAAAATACAAATATCTGACGTAATAACTTTATAGAATTAAAATGTTGGCAACTAACTGAAATAACTTGAAATACTAAAATAAAAAAAATAAAGCTAATTATAAAAACTAATAAAACGGCAAAAGAACAATGAAAACTGAACTGAAAATATACAAATAACATTTTTAAATATTAATAAATGCTGTAATTTTCTACTAAAATGACACTTGTACCATGGGAACTGTTATGTATATTGAAAAATATCTATATCCTACACACTAAATGAATAAAAAGTAACTCAAATATGTCATTACCTTGATGCCTCTGAGAGATGCAAAGGCTTCCTGGCCTGGTCTAAGAGCGATGACATCACCTTCCACTAGAAGACTGACAGGTAAATTAACCAACTGCTCGTCTCTGAACGTCCAATGCAGTGACCAGGAAGGGGAAGTGGGGGTGTAGCGGTCAGGATACAAAGAGGGGGCCCATCTGATTGGATGTCCTGCACTTCTCTCCAAATAATCTGACAACCCATGGGAAAAACGAGCAAGTCAACATTTACTTGTTAAGACTTGGAACAACAAGTCTAGAAATGACATGGAATGACATGAGAGTGAATAATGACAATTTTAATTTTTGGTTCAACTCTATCATAATACCAGTTACCATGGAAATATAATGCCGATGAATGGATGGATGAGCCACAGCATAACCATAATTATAATTTCCTGAGGCATGACTGATTTCTTTAGACGTTTATACAGTCGCTGTTCTCTCACCGTTTAGCTGTGAGATGATGGACTTGAGCCTCCGCACCATCTCACTCATCCGTAACCTCTGCTGCCGCCCGATGAGGAAGAGGTTTAGCAGCAGCAGGAGGAAGAGTGCACCCGCGTTCACTAACTCTATGCCTTGACTGACACAAAAAAGGAAAGAGACTTACATAAAAAAAAAACAAAAAAATACCTGGTAGCTAAACTCCAATACATGATGTCAAATCAAACTGTCAATCAAATGTTTTTGGCACTTAGCCCTGCCCACCTGCCCGCCGGCTGACTGCCATGACAACACAACAGCCCAACCACCACAACCAGAGTGAGAACAGCTCCTGGCCAATGGAAGCACGAATGCCGGCTGTCATGATGAAGAAAGCTCTTAGCCCACAGCTCCTGTAAAACAAAAAGGAATACCAAAATCAGGAATTCCCACAAAAGTAATAGAACTGTGTTGATAACAAGCAATCCAGAACAGACCTGTATGGTGGATCTACATCGGTTGGATTTCTGGTGTTGTCCCAGTAAGTTGGACAGCTGGTCCCGTAGGGTGCACAGAGCCTGAGCCGTGGACAGTCCCAGTGGAGTCGCCTCCTCATCCTACAGCACAACCAGATTTCACAGTTAGCTGGCCATGTGAATTTTCTATGTTGACCAACAGAAACCTGCTTTGCTTGAAAGTGAATTCTGTGAGAGGTGTGCTTCATCGATACATTATTTTCTATAGACAAAGGACTTTTGCACATAAAATTTGGCCAAAATTTTGCAAACGTGACCATAACTTAAGAATGGTGTCTATATCCGCTTCACAGGTTAGTCAACATTCAACAATATTAAATACAATATAATAATAAACACAAATATTTTATAAACTCAACTTAGCTGCAAGCAGCGATTATTGGGGTTGAAGTGCTTTAAGGCATTTAAGCACAAGTGAAAACAGATATTACATATTATTTAGCAAATGTGTAACAACCTAAATCAACGATTAAATATTTATTAGCCAATAGCAGCCACATTTTTTGAGATACGCAAATGTCCTTAAATGTCCTGCTGATCCTTGGCCATTCTAACAATTACAATAGGGTTTAATCACTATGTGCTTGAACCCCTAATAAAATAGACTAAACAACATACAACTCTTTGAAAGATCCTTTAAATGTACTAATAATAAAACTGTAAGTTTTTTTTGGTCCATCTTAAAAAATAAGTCCTTCAAAGTTTGCCCTAATTAAAAAAATATTATCACATGACATTAAAAATTGGCCAGACCAAAAACATGTTTTATAGACAAGTTTGTGCTACAATACATTAGTGAGTCAGTCTTGTATTACTGGAGTTTTTTCATACTAGTCAGTCAAAATGAAATATTTTGTATACTTGTGGCTATACTAACAACTAAATAAGTGCAATGCACCGCCCCACAGATTGTCCCAATCTGAGAAACAAGCTGCAATAATTTTTGTAGAAATTGACGGCATGTCCAAACGTTGCATTTAATCTGTAACATTTCATCATGACCTTGTTAGAAAATAACTATCCGATGCTTTTTTACTAGCTTTTTCACTTGTTCTGAACTACTGAAGCAAAATATTGAGGGAATGTAGACACAGTAACTCAAACCAATATATTTAGGCAGAAATTTCATTGCTCAACATGCCAGAATGGTCACAAAAGTCTGTCTCCGCTGATGAATTCTGGTTATCCTACCAGTATGCTTCTAGGACGGCTGGGGTCCTATAGTAGCAAACGAGGGCCCCAGCACTATAAATAAACACACAGCTTTCCCACATACAGAGAGACACTAAATCCCTGCACGAGCATCTCTCACACATCAACAAGCAGGGATTTACCAGCTCAGACACATGCAGTCACGCATGCTGGCCTATTACGGGTAAACCACTCAAGACCTTTAAAAATGCATGGAACAATTACGCACAGAGCCGAGAAGAGTGCACATGCACCTGACACGGGACTCTCACCTGTTCACGGTACTCAAGATTAATCACACACACATCAGATTTAAGCCTTTCGATTCGCACACAAGACCAAAATATTGGATGCCAGACAATCGGACTCAGACAGATCACAAACAACCGAGTTTGTTATAGGAAGTGTGCACAGATCCACTCACTTTATTCTTCCAGAACCAGGTCCCATTTTTCAGGATCATGGCTGCAAATGGTCCCACGGCTGCAGACAGACTAATGTGCGACTGGCGGGCGTGTGGGTTGGACAGGATTGTGGCGGGGTGCTACGGAATAATGTATGCTGCTGTTTCAGCACCAGTCGCACCAGTCTGGACAGACAGTCTCTGCATCTGCGCATTCAGAGGCTGTCTTTTGGGCACGTCCCAGCCACCCTGGTGTAGACTGCCAGCTTAAAAAGCTTTGCAAACTAAAACCAATGCAACTGACTAGAGAGGATGAACACACAACCACTCTTTTCAGACAATAACAGTGTGCAGGTCTCCTGAAAATAATTAAGCTTAAGCAGAATGAATAGAAAAGAATGAGATTTTGTGAAGTCTAGTGTTAATTAATCTGAGAGCTCTGCAGTGGCAGCTGCGACACACCGCCTGAAGAGAAACAGGCAAAAAGGGTGTAAAATGGCAATGAAAAGCCGGAGGGAATGAGCAGGTATCAGGGTTGGGGAGCTTTTGAGAAAAAGAACTGGAGTATGACGTGAGGGAGAGGGGCTTGACAGACAAGCAAAAACATGGTGTGCCCTCGCCGCCCTGTCCAGGCATTCATGCATTCCAGCTAACACAGCAATTTATGATCCTAGCAGCGATGGGGTGCGGCAGGACGGAGAGCATCCTCAATGAACCTCACAACCTTACTACAGTAAGGATCAAACAATCATTAAACGATAACAAACACTGTCTGTTTAAATTAGTGAATTATTTTTTTTTAATTGTTTTAAAAAATTGATACACACACTCTTACACTACATACAGTTTTCTTAATTTTTTAAATTATGCTAAATTAAATCTAAATCATAATAAATTATAATTATATTAAATGGTATACATAAACTAAAGTCTATTAAATATGAAATAAAAATGTTAGTGTAAAACACATAATATATACTTCTGCTTGAGTACCTAAATAAGCAACATCATTACTGCAAATTACACATAATGACTTTAATGATGCTGTCCAACACAAGCAATGTTACAAAATAAATTCAGACAAAGGCTAATTTAGACATTCAAGGCCCAGTTTTCAAATGATTATCAACAAAAATAAATATGCCTTTCTACACACATTTGCATATAACATGATAATATGTATTTTTAACATGATAATACATGAAACAAATCTCCTGCTTTCACAAGATACGAGTGAAGTCACAGTACTTCTGCCCAACCTCACTGCTTTTCAGGCACATTGTGAACTACAACACAGAAAGGCACAACATATCAGCCTTTCTTGTCCAAAGTCAAAAAGACTATATGGTTTGCACAACCTCTACAACTTCCATCTCCATTAAAAAGAATCTGGGCATGCTTCAAGCTAATTATTACAGGACTCCTCAGAGCAAAAATACTCATGACCGGAAAATAAGAATGAAATTTTTCTATTTTAGAATTGTGTGCCCTTGACCTTGATTATGCAAACACTTTCATTCCCATTACCTATTTAGCACTTCCTGTACAGAGGTCTAAATATGCCAGAGAACAATAATAAAAAAATAATAATCATAAAAAATAAAAAAAAATCGTGAGTTTTCCCGTCAGTGAGTTTGAGTTCATAGGAGTAATTAATGCATTGTCTTTGGTGGCTGGACTTTGTTTAGAAAATGTGACCATACTATTATATTCTACTACACAATTTTTTTAAACATTATATGATATTAAAATGAGACTAGTTTAATGAAGTTGCCTAATCTTTGTTAACTTATACCTAATCTTTCAACTTGATTTCCTGTCGCTGTTGTTTTACAAACAGAGTGTAAAAATCATTTTCAGTGGTAATCAACAGACTGAGCAAACCCACTCTCATCTATAAGACATTACCTGTTTCTTATCCTGTAGCTCCATGGCAGCCGCCGTCTCTCACCATACTCTGTCGAGATGCCCAGAGCTGGTAGTTACGGGCCACACTTGTCCCGATCCCAGTCCGGCTTGCAGAGGAAGGCAACTGTGGCCCCCAGCTCCAAGACGCTGCACCTGTGGGCACTGCCAGTCTGAGGGACGGATGTCAGGGCTGTAGTCGTGCCCAGGGAACTGGAGTCAATGAGTGGGTGTGGCTTCTCTCTTCTTATATTCAAAGGGACCTGATCAGGCCAGAAAGCATAAGAAAAGGAGTTATTACAAATAATTAAAGACTACAATTAACATCATTATCCAATGCAGGTTTACATTCTGCAGTTATTTGAAAATGTCTGTCACCGGATCTACAGAAGATGGTCAGACTGGTCTTTGCTCACTTATTATTTAATTGACAACGGCACACAAGAGTGCAATAAAGAGTAATAGCATGTCTGTAAATAAGGGTAGTTAACACACTAGTTAAGGCAAAGTGTAATGGTCCAGCAGGCACAAATATCCCATATAATCTCTCAATTAAAAAAAGAAAAACCTGCAATAATTCTAGGAAAAACTATAAAAGACTTAGCTAAACTTAGTTTAAAATGCTAAAGAAGAAGAATTAAAATATTCAATTACACCTTATTTTATATAATGTGATGTCACTGTAAACATGACCAATTACTGTAGGTAATGATAGTCTAAAATGAAACAAGAGGAATTATATGAGAGTGCCAGCGATCTGCAAAAACAGCTTTTAGATACAACCTCAAACAATGCAGATCATTTAATCATTTAATCTGTGGCTTTTTAAGTAAGAAGCTATATTTGACAAACAAATCACTGAGCGTTTGGCTTATTCTTTAGAGAGAAAACTCACCACTGATTCTGAATATCCAAACTGGCTCACAAAACTGTAATTAACCATCACTGGAGCATACATACATAAATATCACTTACATAATCAATCCAAAATATTGTGAGAGAAGAAGTGCTGACCTGATTTATAAGGTAACAGCATTACACAAATACTTAGTGTTTATGCTACTAGAGGCTTTAATATTTGACTACATGGAGTGAAATGACAACACAGGACTACTATAGTCTTTTTGAATAGATTGAGTTTATTGATTACACATGATTAATTTTTTTTTTGTTTTGTTTTTATGTTTGTTTTTTGGAGTATTTTATTTAGTGTTATGTGTAGCTCCCATTTGGCATGTTGATCGTTTGATCAAGACTAGAGACTGATGGAAACAAGCCTGCTGTATCTCACTGTTGAAATGAGCTGTCAAAGTTACAGTCTTTTATATATAAATATAATTTAACCATTTGGAAATCATCTAAACAGCTGGCTCGTGTTAACTGAGCTGGCCTAGGGGTTAAATGCTACTGGCTACATGTTCAAATCACGCTAAATCGACGCAGACTTACGTTATAGAGCTGCAACATCAACGACCCGCAAGTGGCATCGTCAATCATCAAGAGTGTTTACGCAGAATCAAATAATATTCGTCTCAAAATCCTTGGACTCTCTCCCTGGTGACGGCCATGTTAGTAACTAGAAGGGCGTGGTGTGTTTGTGCAGTGACGATGTAGTGGAATCTGATTGGTCAGTGTTACCTGAAGGGCGGGATTTGCTTTGTTTTGTACTTTGTGATTGGTTAGTACTACAGGGCGGGTAATCGGCTTGCTTTTGTCTGGCTCATAGGGCGGAGCCTCTGTTTGGCGTAGTTGCCCTGCACATCAAAGTGAAACATTTACCCCCGGTTTCACAGACGAGGCTTTAACCTAGTCCTAGTCTATGTATGTCTGAGCTGTTTCAGCTGAAATAAACTTGCACTGACTGATCTTAAACATGCCAGTGCTTTTGTTTTGTCTTAAGATGAACACCAGTACTGCTTTTTTCTAAGGCATGGTTATAAAAATTACTTAAATGTCCCAATTGAACTATTATATGGCTTAATCCTGGTTTAGGCTAAACCCTCTCTATGAAAGAAAGCGGGCCTTGATGTCATATATTTACGACCCAAAATGTAGTAATAAAATTATAAGAAATGTGTTTCAATCAAGGAAAATAATTACTCGAGTGGAATTTTTTTTTTAGGAATTCTTTATATAAGATAAATTGGAAAAAAGCATCGCTCTTACCTTATAAATTTTGTCACCAACAAAGTAAAAGAAAAAAATGAAAAAAAAAAATGTTTTTGCATAATATATAACCCACTAATGAGATTACATCAAAATTTGGTAATTTCTGTAATTTCAGTATTGAATGGTCATCTTTTTTTCAAATGCCCCCTTGTTAAGGAATTTATCAAATTTATCAAATTTTATTTACTTATCAAAATTCCTTGCTTCAAAATCCAATTTAGACATTGATTTAACTTTGTTTGATATATTCTGTTATTTTTCTCATTGTAAATATAACATAAAATATATAGGAAATGTGTTTATTTTATTGGTATACTGGTAAAAAAAAAAAAGTATAACCTGAATGCACTGTAGGTCGCTTTGGATAAAAGCGTCTGCTAAATGCATAAATGTTAATTGGGGAAAAAACTATATTCATAAATTTACATTATCTTCAACATTATCCAAATTACATTATTTTTACTTTGTGACTTTAACAACCTAATTATAACACTTAAAAATATTAACACCAAAAAAGTGTCAAATTTGTAAAACTGTATAATGATCTGCTGAATGTTACGTAATTTGATGTACTACCTATGTACTTCTTGTTTTATTTATTTATTCTTTTTTTCTTTATTGTCTTCCTATATTATTTCTGTATTCATTATGTCAGTTAGTTTGTTCTTGTTCAACTTGCTAAAAAACACCTTTGATGTCATAGGTTTTATAATAAATGCATATTTATAAATATCACTATTTAAATATGTATCTGCACAAAAATGGAAAGAATTTTTTTGATATTTATTGAAAAATAATGAAAACTACACTTCAGAAGACATTTTACACATTAATAGTTTAACATCTGTACTCACTAATCAGTTTTCTTTTATTTGGAGGCAAATAATTAAACATAATTATAACACATATACAAAATAGGTCAGCCTTATAATAAATATAATCACAAATCATCCCCATTTGTTGGTATAAATTCATAATGATGCTAAATTAAACATAAAAAAAACATTATTCCATTAAATAATGCTTATTAAATCATAAATGTTCATTCCAAACAGTTGTACTGTATACATCTTTTCTGCAGTATCTTTACACCCCTGAAAAAAACATGTCTATATTGAATTAAACATTTTGTAAGCATTAACCTTGATCTTACATAAACATTTGTACATGTTTTTGTTTAAATAAAATGACTGGCAGGAGACATATTTGAACTTTAGAGTAAGTCATGGGATATTAGGGGAAGTTTGCATATGTTGGTTGTTTAATGTGGCGTTGCGGACCGACTGGACAAACTGCTGTAGGAGGGTTTCACCACTTCTTCCATAATCACAGCAATGGTGTGGCACAGCTCTTTCGCCTGGGAGACACGAGAGATCAGCATAAGAGCAATCTCATTAACCATAACCAAATATCAATAAGTCCAGCTCTTGAAAATGACAACATTGTATATATCATCTACATACTGTACGAACCTGCTTTAGACTGAAGCTGATAGTCCTGGGTTGAGTTTGGCCACTAAAGCTGATCTCAACTGATGGCAGTTTGTCTTTTTTGGGACGGATTGAGCGCAAAGACTGCACATCCTCCATAGACATTGTCAAACACGCGTTCTGCAAAGTTTGTGATTGTTCAGATATGGTTATGGTTAAAGCACATAATTAAGATCAAAACATCATGGGAACTGAACTGGAGTGTCATACCTGTGATTTGGGATCAAGGATTTTGATAAATTCATGGTTGAGTGCGATCAGGGAGGGAGAGGGGCAGCTGCGATGACTGACTTTCTGAGCGGTGAATACATCGAATCCAAAGGAAGGCAGCACACTGACACTTTCTGGAAAGGGTTTGTTTATATGGATATAAGGATGTGGAATCAATAAATGGAATGGTTTAACAGCTATCTGGAAACATTAAGCAGGTATGTTCACTCACTGATAAAGTGAGCTTTGGCATCAAGATGGCTGAGGGGGCCTAAGGTAGAAAACTGTGCCCGTATAGTAGCAAGAAGTCTTTCGTCATTGGAGTTGAGCTGATCCATGCGGGGAAGGTACTGCTTTACCTCAGCGCTGAAGATGAAAATTGATTACATGTAAAGATGTGTCAGGTTTAAAACAATGATTTGACTGTCAGCTGAAACGAGTGAAATGTTTCACCGAAGGGTTTAGGGAATAAAAAAAAAAATCAAATGTTTGAGATATATCAAATTACTTGGAGGGTAGATCAGTCAGCCCAAGTGCAAGGTGTTGAAGAGCGGTCAACTCTGCCACTTGCTGGTAGACTGTAGCACTGTTCTTGGGCAGCAACAGCTTCCCTCCCAGATAGTTAGCCACAAGCTGAAAACCATAAGATCCATCATCCAGTACATGAAAATGAATTTGAGGTTAGTAAGTTTTTTTTTAATTAATAAGTATCTTATGCTCACCAAGGCTGCATTTATTTAATCCAAAATACAGTAAAAATAGTCATATTGTGAAATATTGCTACAAATTAATATATTTAAAAATCTGATTTATTTTTGTGATGGCAAAGCTGAACATTTCTCATTAACAATATTTACCTAGAATTGGAAACTATGTTTTTTTTTCAGGATTATCTGATGAATAAACTGTTGCATTTCTTTAAAATAATTGTTTTTAAATCTTTTGTAGCACTATACACCAAACTTTAGAATAGTAGTGTATCAATTTCATATCAAAGGTAGCGTACATTTCAGTACATTTCAAGATATATATCTTGGAATCTTTAATATATATTTAGTCATGTAAAACAGGGGTTGTGTTGTTATTACTTTAATATTTTACATAATAATGAATTCAAAAGTGACTGTTTTCGTACCAGCTGGTAGTGGAACTCCAGATAAAGATCATTGCTGAACTGCAAGGGCTGTTTCCAGATTATGCGATGAAACGAGAGGGAGATGGAGCCATCATCCAGCAGGAAGTCAAAAAGATACTCTTCGGAGTGAATTGGTCGTGTCACATCACCTAAAGAGAGGGATTTGTGGTAAAAATAGTATGATATGTGAATGTGTGTTCAAGTGTGCATAAGAGTAAGTGACTAAAGATATCTTACCCCCCTTCTTACTGGCATGGATGGAGAATTCCTTCACTTCTGCTGGATTTATGATGCCCATCTCAGCGCAAAAGTCTTGTACCACCTCAGATGCGACCTACAGAAAAGCATAAAAGCACTACATGTAAACAACAGATTATCGGAATAGAATGAAATAAAAAGAGCGGTCCGCACTTACACTAAAGCTGCGAATCTTGCAGGTAAATTCGATTCCACCAGGCAGCTTTATGGGCAGCCGACGGGAGTTCCTCCCAGCCTGCAGAGCAAAGAAAACAATTGCACATACTTTCATCTGCTCTGTTTAGCATCTTTTCTTTTCTCACGTGTCTTCACTTACCAAAATGGCCTCCATCTCTGAATGTGAAGGGATGTGTCTGCGTCCTCCGAAATGGAGTGATCGTCTGAGATTCTTCAAGCACACACTTGCCAGTTCTGTAAACAAATATTATATTCACATAACCCAATGCAAACACAAAAACAGCTATTCTTAATACTAGTAGGTGCAAATAACTTTCTAATCATATAGTACAGCAACATCCACAAGTGAATAGTGTACCTTGAAAAGGGTGGTTGGCATCCTGAATGATGGCCTCCAGGTGGCGGGTGCAATATGGCAGGAGAGTGTTGGAACATGGGAAGAATCCGGTCACCAGATTGAACAAACGCCAGCCACGGCTACAGTTCTCCCTACAAAATCAGCGAATAAAATGCACATTCAAAAATTTAGTGCTGGTAGAATTTAATGACTATTTAATGTGTCCTTCTAAGTATAAAAAATAACTTACTGACCACAACCTTTTGAATGGTAGTGTACTGTACACATATTATTTACTCACTTCACTGGGTTTTTTGTGGTCTGCTTGATGACCTGACAGTAGATCTCATCTCTGAGGAACTCCTTCTCTTTTCCCAACTAAATCAAAACAAACTGTCATGAAACAGAAGTAAAAATTATCTCAAAATAAAATATGCTGTACATTTGGAGGGAACGCTTACCTTCAAAATGGAGTTAACACAGTCGCTCTCTGTCTGATTTTTCTTCATAGGCTGATCCATCATAAACTGCATCAACACTACAAAGAGACTGCTGTGTCAAATACTTTGAATGGAATGGAATCGGATTCATTCTGATTAGTCAATCTGGGATCAAATATTTTGGTATAACGACAACTAAATATAATGACCACTTTCCCAGGCAAACAATTTTATACATAGCCATATTAGTTTTTTAAGGCTTTTTTATTCCTCCAAACTCTCCTAATTTAAAGTCAAGTCGATGATTAATTAATTAATTTGATTTATTTTGTTATTTTAAATTACAAATAAATTAATTTAATTTTTAATTTATGTATGTAATGTACTATTAAGTGGGATAATGTACAGTTATACACTATAAAAAGTTATACACTTGCTGCCTTAAATTTTTTTTTAAGTACAATCAACTTAGCTTTATAAGTCATTTTAACTTGAATCACATTAAACTGACTTCAAAACACGAATTTGAATCTTAAAAAGTTGAAAATTGCTGATGTTATCATGACATTTGATACCAGCATCATACAATTTTTTTAGTCTGTCATTATAGCAAAAAAATAAACCCTTTTACCAAACTTGTACACATAAAACACCTCTTTGCTTCTTACTGGGGTTCTGATTTTATTTTACATGACCCGCTGACTGTATATTATCCCAGGGAACCCCATTTTTTTACTGTTATAATGGGTTGAACTTAAAGTTAGTCTGTTTTTCAGTACATTTGTTAACTTACCCATGAAGTTTTGAGCCCCAAGACGGTTGAGATCATTGTCTGAGAAAAGGATCAGGGATTCCTGAATAGGACTCTAATAAACGTAAACACAGGAAACAAAAACAATCATAAAAACATATAAAATCCAAGCATGCATCGAGTGAGAGACTAAGAGATGCATACGTACTGGAGTGTGTTCCACCAACTCATTAAGACTTTTGTCTTTGTTTTGTCTGAAAAATACGAGAAATAAATCAATGTCAAGTGGCGTTTGTGAAGTATGATGCAAACTCCTCTGCTTTCCAGAAGATTTCACCTGCTGATAGCATCTGTGAAGAACTTCCTGGCAAACTCAGTCATGATATGCTGCTGATGATCTGATTCAGACCTCTGGATGGACCCCACGTCAGCACTGTATACACTGCTAGCCACTGAGCGGGCAACAGGGGTTTTGGAGACAAAGCTACTAGCAGGTATGCTGGTCACAGGGCCATTGACAGGCGTGTTGGTGACGGGGCCATTGGCTGGTACACTGGTGGAAGAGCCAGTGAGTCTCATACTCTTTTTCCGTTCAAGCTGCCGCTCCATGTTGCTGCTGTGGTAGTCTGGTGGGGCACAAGGCTGAGTGACATTCACTGGGAAGAGTCCAGAACGGCCCCCATTGGAACCAAACATCCATCCTGCAAAGATAAGAAAAAACAATAGTAAATCCCTTTTAGGTTTTATGCTGTACTACTTATTCATATATACATGTGATATTCCATATACAAACATGTCACACTTTTTCTAAAAATTGCTAAAAAATATGTGTCCTGGGAAATATCACTTGTGCCATGTCACTGCTGACAGGCCTAACATCTGTAAACAGTAGAAATTAATCAAGAAATTACACGTATTCATTTTTAAGGTAAAGTTAAAGGAGATCCTCAATCTGAAATGGTTTTCAAGTTCTCTTCTCACCGTCCTTGAGGCCGTCCATGTTGAGGATTTTGATGACATCGCCTCTGTGAAAGCTCAGCAAGCTCTTGTCATCTGTCGCATAGCTTTTCACAGCAATCACATAGTCTGAGTTCTGCAAATGGAGGTAAGATGCACATTTATTATTGTTTTTACGAATTTTGACATGAAAAATATGCACAATAATAGTTCATGCCATGATTAAAGTAAACATGAAACCACAACCAATTTGACTTGTTATAGCGAAAGAAAAATAAACGTGGTGGGATTTAATCCTTTGGCAATTGTTGAGACTGAACAAAAGAGACTGAACAATTTCAATTTTTTTTCCTATGAATAAAATGTACTGCATTAACCATTCCTTATAAGACCATCAAAGTAAATAGGGTCAGGTATGGTGACTTTAAATGAAAAATGTGTTAAGGGTAGTATCACGGCACCGTAATCAGCTCCATAAGGAAGAGATGAATCACAGCAGCGATCTGTGGTGCCTGTTGAGAGTGAAGTTCTAACTCCTCATTACTCAAAGAGATCACAACTTTATCAGCTCCTTGTTGCTGTACTGACAACACCTGTGAAAACTTAACAGTACAAACATATGGTTATATAAACGGCAACACTATAGAATATTATATACTACTGTTCAATTGTTTGGAGTCAAACATTTTTTTAAAAGAAAATTATATTTTTATTCAGAAAGGAATAGATTTTGGCAGCAAAGTCATTTGTAATGTTAAAAAAATAAACTTAATAAATGTTGTTCTTTGAACTTTCTATTTATCAAAGAATCCTGAAAAAAGTGTATCATGGTTTCCAAAAAAATATTAACCCACACAGCTATTTTCAACATTGCTAATGAAACAATTTTCTTAAGCACCAAATCAGCTTATAAGTTAGTTAATTTGGTGCTGTTTTCTGAAGTATCATGTGAATAATGGCTACTAAAAATTCTACTTTGCCATTACAGGAATAAATACATTTTTAAATGTGTTAAAACAGGAAACAATTATTTTAAATTGTAACAATATTTTTTACTCTCTTTCACATTAAAAAAATCTTACAGACCCCAAAGTTTTGAACAATAGGGTAATGCATTTTTTTAAAAGCATGCTTTTGCCTGTTTAACACAACATTTTGAGCCTGTACCTGTAGCTGTGCAGTAGTCTGAGGTGTTTAGGGTTTATGCCTGAAGCTTTGGCCACTTTCAGCAGTCTGATTCCTCTATGTGACACTCCCAGAATCTGAGCATCTCCTCCATTCCCCACCTGTTGAAGCACACACGCAAAAACATTTTAGAGTGCTTAACAAATTTCTGTATGCATTGTTATGCGCATTATGTAAGCAAAGCCAAGAATTTCACCTTCACATTAAAGAGACGTGAAAAGTAATTAGACCAGTTGTCTCTTGCTGCCATGACAATTCTTTTCTTCAGGGTGTCATCTAGTGAACTGATACTGGCTCCGATATGGAAGCTTGCTGGTAAGAGAAAAACACAGAGACTAGCTGAATTGTCCATAATAGTTTATCTGAATTATAATTAGACTGATACATGGTAACAGATTATTAAAAAAACAGCATCTGTCATACCCAAAAGATCTTTCATTTTACGCCTTTCCTCACGTGAAATCCTCAGACAAGAATCCGAGTAAGTGTCTCGCATGATCTGCAGTTTACAAAAACAGTAGATAATGTGTGGCCCAGAATTTGATGTATACAAACTAACATAAAATACATTAATTTTGAAACTTTGCATTGTTGAACAAATCTAATGCCATGATTGCTACTGACCTGCTCACAGAGTAAATTAAGAACGTATGGGTGGTTGAATTTTTCCCTGGGATAAAACAGCTGTGTGCAAGAAAACACAAATACATTGAGTATACTTAAGTTAGCCAGAAGCAACCATGATACCCTTTGCGGAGTCACGTAAAACTCTTTTGACTTAGTTACCTCCTTGCGCAGGAAGAGTTTGCCAGGCATACTGGGGTAGGAAAAGTAAACGCTGGCAGAGAATCTGTGCAACTGGGAGCGAACACTCTCCTCCTCAACCATCTTGTTGAACTGATCTTTAGGAACACAAAAATTATAAGAAATTATAAATTATAGTACCTTAATGTTTGAATTTTAGAGATTAAAATCTTCACAGCTTTCTTCAAATTTGCATACGTATATCTAACTTTTAAATTTATATACATACCCCTGTGTTACAAATTAAAGTCTTTATGATCCATCTATCCAAATATCCCCAAGGCAACACATTTGCTTGAAAAAAAAAATCATTTTGCAGTTTTTTTATTAGACAGAACGAAAAAATTTAAGAAATATTTTAATGTTTTTTTTTAATTTCTTAATTGTTATGCATATCTTATTTAAAACATAAAAAAGTATCAGTTTCAAATACATATAAACATAACCTTGAAATACAATTGACAAAAAAAAACAGTTAAATTTTAATTGCAGAAAGGAAAAATTAGTGAATAAGTGAATAAATAATAATCCTAATAAATTACAAATTTTTCAACATCTAGAATATTTTGGTTACAGGAAGAAAAAATGAAACACCTTAATTATTTCTTATTAATTTTTAAAGTTACAGTTTACAGTTTTCAACACTTGGAATATTTTGAATAGAAAAACAGAATTGTCAGTTTTTAATTTTAATGCATAGTACCTGGCAGCATTACAAAAACGACAACATCTGCTCAAACCTAAAAAGTAGTGAATTATTTCATTTCTCCTCATGTTCAGATAATTGTGCTAATTATGATTAAAGAAAATGAAATAACACGATTTCAATCATACCTGACGTACTATGTGTACTGCATATATGTTAGAAATGACCCCTATATATAAGATGTGAATCACTTACTAGGTACAGGAGGAGGCATTGCTGGTGGGTCGGGGATGTTGGGAGGTGGAGGAGGGATGGGCTCACGAGCTCGAGGCAATGCATGTGAACGCTGCGAGCCGAAGAGATCAGCTAGTGAACGCTGCTTCTGCCTCATATCGTTAGAGATTTCACGAGAGCCACGGGACTCAGGCGGCTGAGGGGGTGAAGGAGGCTTCTGTTCCCATTGTTTTTGCAGCACAAAAAAAAAGATTCATGGTGAACTTTTTGAGCACAAAAAGTCTAAAACACTAGATTATGGCATGTCACTCGGGTCGGTATCATCTACCTGCTGGTTAGAGACAGGTCCCTGAGATTTGAGAATGGCCAGTGCCTCTTCTTTGGGGTCATTTTTCTTTACAAAGTGCTTGGCCGGAACCCTGTGAAGATCAAACTCTACATTATTCCTCCATTTACACTCTGGGAATCACTGGGAAGTGAAAAGGTCAAAGCAACATAATATTATGCAAGTGATCAGTAACAGCAGAGGTTGCATTAAGTCAATATGAATCACAGTTAGCAACCCATTTTAATTCTGTAGTGATACAGGACACACAGGACTTGATTGGATTTCAATGGATCATGAAAAGTGGCCTCTAGGTGGAGCAAGCTATTGATTTACAATAATTCATGTCAATTCTTGGCCGACCTGACAGGCTCGAAGACTTTAGGTTCTGGAGAGGGCCGGCTCTGGTACCGCTTGATGATCTCTCTAATGTTACTAGTAGGTTCTGGTTTAGGAGATGTGGGTTCTGGAGATTCTGGTTCGGGTGTTTGGATGTTAGGAGGTACTGGGAGTGGTTTCACTGTGTGAAGAAGGGTTTATAAACTTCAAGACAAATTATAATCTTAGAAGACTAAAGACGACATTAGAATCTTAAGTATGAATTTAAATGAAGACCATAATGAACCACAAAAACTGTTCTTGTGACAAATATCTGACCTTCAGTCTGTACTGGTGGAGGTGATTTGGGTTGGGTCACCTCTGGCGGAGAGGCATATATCAATGGCTTAGCAACCTTTGGCGCAGACTTCGGGCGTGCTTCGGATGTTCCTGAGATGCATAAAGATAGTGAAAATCTTATCTTTTACGCAGTTTTATTTTAGCCATTTTAAGGTTTCTGATTTGACAGTGTGCACTCACCAATCTTTTGAAAAAAATTCCTCTTCTCCTGAAATGACCCTTGATCTTCTGGGGCCTGAGATCCACCTCTGCCTGAGGCTGTGCCAAAGAACAAATTAAGTCATTGCAAAAAATCTGAAGTGTAAACAAACAGTTAAAGAAAACACAGGCACTGATAAATTCCTGTACCTCTGGACTGCGGGGCTTTGGAAGGGTCTCTGGGGCTTTTTTGGGGGTCTGAGGAATGGTTCTTTCTTCCCGGGGCCGGCTTCGGGGTTTGGGTGAGGGTGAGCGTGAAGGTGAACGTGCACGTGGAGGAGAGCGCCGCCGCTGACGTGGTGACTGTCTCTTTGACTCTTTCTCCCGTTTTCATCTCTTCCTGCTGCTGCTTCTGGGACAGTGTCATCGCCTGCATTGTCATCTGCTGAGCCTATAGGCAAAAATAGATTTATCTGTCTACTTTACGTTGAATGAACTCATGTTACAAATGTAAGAACATAATAATGTTATACCAGAAGCAAGGCCTGTTGATTGATAAAGTCCTGCTGCTGAGAAGCCAGAAGCTGCTGTGAGTTGACAGCAGGCATGGCTTGTGGCATGGCAGGTGGCATCATCATAGCTACATCCAAAACAAGCAGTATGAAGAAGGTAAGAATTTAACAGTTTATGCTATCAGAGAAGCACAACATCAGCAGGATTCTTACGTTGCATGGGTTGCATCATGGGCATAGTAGGCATCATGTTTGGCATCATTGGTGTGGCAGCATAGCCAGCCATGGCAGGATTCATTGGCATTCCTAAATGATAAGGGGAGTAAACAGTCCAGTTACAAAAAAATTCTAATGTCAGGTCCAAAATAAATTTCTTATTTTAAATATTAAAATGAAACTAAATAAAACAATAATTAATATTAAAATGATTAAATATTAAAATTAAAATAAATTTCATTAACTAAAAATGCAAACAAAATTATATTATATATATTCATTCATATATTTATTTTTAATTTCATTTGTTCTACTAAAACGGTCATTGTACACTATGAGCATTGTTGGTTCTATTAAAAATTGCTTGTGATGTTCCTCATTTGTAAATTGCTTTGGATAAATCTAAATGGATTGTGTGAAATAAAGTGTTTAAATTCAGCAATCTTATTTGTTACCATCAAATTGGACATTTTTTATCAGTATTATATTGGCTTCACTGTTCTCTAAATATATGGATCACTATTGATCAATCTCTACACACTAATTAAACAGACACAAACTGTACCTGCTCCGGTGTACATGCCGGGCATCATACCTCCGCCTCCTTTCATTCTACGATTCAGCATAGCCATCCGTTCAAAGTCCTATCAATAAAAAACAAATAAAAATGCAGATAGTATGACCTCAGGCCAGCCCTCAGAGATAAAAGGCAATACAAGTAGAACTCAGAGTTAATAAGTGCTAAAGCTATGTAATCTTTGCTGGCTTAATAAATGTTAACAATATATCCGTGTAGCCTAGTGATAAGCACATGGGCTCTGACATATTGAGCTGTGCAGCTCCTGCAGGTGACATTAGTTTGAGTCATGATTTGTGTTCCATCTCTATAAATGTAAAACAATATATATATAAATGTCAATAAAAATATACAAAAAAATCTACAGTGGCGTTTATTTTAAAGATAGACAGCACAAACACATTTAGAATTCACTAAGAATCAACAGATTTTTATATTGCTCTAAACAGATATGTTGCTGTAAAATAATGACTTTATTATTAATGGTGAATTTAAAGTAGCTGCCAGTTTGACTATTTACTGTACACAAATGTTTTTATATTTGAACTGGATGATACTGACCGGAGGACCCTGATCAAACACAGAATCAAAGAGGTCATCAACGTAAGCATCCATCTGTCGACCTCGAGATCCTGAAAGAAAGATTGTTTCAGGAGTGTCCTTTATAAAGTCAGAGTGAAACAGTCATTTTATTTACTCTACAGGGTGAGCCGCTTCCCAACCCTCATACTTTAGCTTTCATTCACTTTGATTTCTTTTATCGTCCCTCTGCAAAGGTATGCAACAGATCATGACTCATGAATTTAATGTCTGTTTCGTAATAATGGTTGGACACTCACCCTGGGATGTGGAAGAGGGTTCATAGGTGTCCCATGGGGATGCTTCAAAGGAGGGGAAACCAGGGGCTTGCATAGAGGGAGCAGGTGGTATAAAGTCATCCAGGTCGGTGGTTGGCATACTGAAAAAAAAAGATATAATGGATTAAAAGGCAGTAACTTCACAGTTTCCTTTTGAATTAACTGTCAGCGCTGAGCTCTATAGAGGCATACCTGTCGCCTGTGTTGCTAAAGAGGTAATCGGTTTGAGCGGGTGGGTGACCCTGAGGCACATCAGCCTCCACTCCAGCCAAGAGATCCATTACAAAATCACAGCCAGCCAGGTCGGTCCAGCCCTCCCCAGCCAGCAGAGACACAGACCAGCCCCGTGTAGCTTCTTTCAGACCCCTGAGAGAGAAAACATATGATATTAAGAAGTATTGGTGAATCTCACAAAAAGATAGATAACTAGATAGAACTAAACAACTAAATGAATTACATATGAAATAATTCTGTCGTATATATTGCATATTATATTGCCATTTTAAAATAAAATAAATTACTATTTAATATTACACTTAATTTCAATGTATAATATTTCAATTGATTTAAATGGCAATTTACCAAATAAATCATTATTTAGTATATAATTACATGTAATTAAATAGTATTTATTATTTTTATAGTACATTATAATTTTATGATCTTAATGATATTAAATATTAAACAATTCCATAATCTTACTAACCCCAAACTTTTGAACAGTAGTGTATATTC